>NC_067461.1:647802-710472 GCF_025434085.1 Hippocampus zosterae | reverse complement strand
ATCATTTTTAATTATTATTACACCATCATGATGCCCCCCTCCCCCCCCCCCCAAAAAAAAATTCGAGGCCTTGTGAACTTTCTTGGTATTCGTCTAATTGTATCATTGAGAGGATTTCACACGTTGCAAAATTTGTTGGAGACGCAGGCAAAACGACTTTTTGTTGGGGCAGCGCGTCGGATCCCCGAGCGCGGGCGGCTCACGTCTGCTCGCGCACACAGAGCTCGTTTGTCAAGCCGCCATCGGAAAGTCTGAGTGAGGCGCTGGCCCGCCTGCCCGCTCGCCCTCCGTTCGCCGCCTTTGATTTTGAGAAAATGAGAACGTCGCAGGACGACCAGGAAAGAAATGTGAGCGCGCGGCGAGAGGTCGCGTCGCACGAGCGCTGCGCAACCTGACTCAAGTCGATTTTTCATCTACCTGGACTTGTCTCGAGCATCTTGCCAGCCCCACTTGGATTTGGGACTCGGTTTACTCGCTTGAAATAAATGCCAATCCAAAAAAAAAAGCAAGACTGTATTCTATCAAGGCGATTTTCAAGCTTCCCGGCATGCAAGCCATTTGTTGTCGAGATGCTTTGCTCCGATCGGGTAGCTTTTCGCCTTTATTTTTGGGAAACATTGATCACGCTCTCGCCACATGTTCCGCCGCTCTTCAGTCATCGCTGGCTTCCAAAGACCACGGTCGGCCCGATACTCTTTTAATACGAGCCGGCGGGCTCATTTCCTCGCGCGAGCTCTCACTTGGCAAAAATAAACATTTAATTAGGTTGCGGCGGGCCCGGCGCGCCACAGAAGCGTCTTTATTTGGGACGAGAAGGAGCGTCAAATGTTCCACCGTGATTTCACACGCGGACGTCACTCGCTGCCGGCTGCTTATTTTGAAAAGTGCTTTCCGGAACAAACACGGCGAGTCCTGAAGTCAGCGCTGTAAATCTGCTCGCAAACACCTTTTTGGCTGGTGTCGTTGGCTCGTTTGCTCCGCGTATCGCCGACACCTTGGCGTGCTCGGCTTCGCTGATCGCGTCATCTTGGAGAGAAACGGATCAAGAGCGTCCACTTCAGCTCTGAGAAATGCGACGGCGAGCTCCCGTTTTCTTCAAAACGCCATGACGGCAAGGAAAGCGTTTTTCCGAAGCCCGCGGGAGCCGACTATCGGCCGTGCCGGGACCGTTGGGGTAGGGTTGCGATGCCGGGCGTATTCGTCAACGGGAAACCTTCCCCTCTCGCCTCGATCGGAAGGACGAACCCAAACCTGCTCGTCAATTTCACATGTCCCGCATGTGACGACGAGGCTGATGCGCTTCGCCGCCAAATGCGACGACGACCTTGTTTGAGCATTTTTACGGACGATCGTTTTCAGCGATTGGTTTTCTTTTTGGAATATTTGCGTTTTTGTATGACAAAAATGTTCTAGCGGAATAATGAAAAGCAAATGGCGACCGCCCGAATGTCCCCCCCCGCCTCCCACCCGAAAGTGAATCAAAGACGTACGAGCGACAGCTAAGCCTCGTGGAACGCGCTTGCGATGACCCGACGTGATTGACGTAAGGGCCATCTCAAAGCTGTCATCGCTCCATCAGGATCAGATCAGCTCCATCTTTCTCAAGAGTCACATTTGCCACCCCCCCCCCCTCACACCCCCGCCTCAAACCCACATCCGAGCACCACACACACACACACACACACACGCACAGTCTAAAGTTTGAGGGCCAGCGAGCAAATTCCTGCGGGCTATCGGGTTTCTGGTTGCCTTAGCGACTGAGCACAGAGGCCGATCCATTAATCATTGAGAAGCGTTCGCTCCGGAGCGGAGGTCAGACTGATTGCTGGATAGGGTATCATCTCCGCGCACGCGCACACACACACACATGCACACACACACACACGCATGCATGCACACGCGTCTTTGTGGGGACCCTCCATTTAGCCAAATCAATGCAATCCCAATTCCCTAAAATCAACTTCAACTGACTTGGAAACGCCACCTGTCCTACACATGCCAACAATCTCCCGTATTCTTGATACGTTTGCGCCGATGGGGAAGGGGGGACGTGACGAGACAAAAGCATACCCTAATTGGTCAAATTTTAGACCAGATTCTCAGCCCAAACCCAAAGTCCATCGTTTGCCCGGCAATCTCCGCAATCATGGCAATGTAAGGCAGAAGATTCCAAAGAAAATTCAAGCAAGGCTGATTTTTTTTTTCTTTGGGGAGGGGGGGGGCACTTATCAACTGTATTGTTTGTGTTTTTGCAAAGAGAAACACGCAAGCTGGGCCGAATTTGAAGAGTAACCAAAAGCAAACTGGAAACTCCTGGATTCTTTATCTGGCCTTGAAAGATGGGAAGCAACATCCGAGCTGATGTTCATTTGAGCAATTGTGGCTGGAATTTAACCCCCAACCCCCGCCCCGCAACCCCAAATAAATAAATAAATGGATATTGTTAAATATTGTACTTGAAGCTCCTCCTATCTCCTGTATCCGCCTCTCGAATGGGAAATATTTTCTTACGACAGCAGCAAAATGAAAACGGGCCAAGCTCAATGCAGCAACACATTCAGACCGGAAGTAGACCAAAGAAACACGTGCATATATTCTTTATCCTAGGGCAAGAATGGTGAATACAATACAGGACAGCAATCGCACAGCAAGCCACTTGACAGCGTTTTCATTCCCTTTGCCTGTCAAAAGAGCGAGCGAGCAAGCGTCATCCAGGCACCGGGACGGCGGCGGCCGCCGCGGTGTCGTGTGACGTGGACGCACGGAGCCAAACGGATTAAGAGATCGCGGCGCCGCATTTATTTTTCAAGGCCGCGGCGGAAACCCGAGACGGGCGCAGGTGTCTGGGAAAAGCCCGAGAGGAAAAGGCCAGGCGGCGCGAGAAAAACACCGGACAGATGCCGAGCCAATAAATCAAAATGAGCGTCCTCCTCGCCGCGCGGCCTCTCGTTTGTCGCGGGAGCTCCAAAGGCCACGTTCGAATGCGCCGAGGGTTCGAGGCCGGGACTTTGAGCGGCCGCGAGAGTCAGAAAGCTGATTTTTGGGGTCCACCGCCTTGCTACGTGACGTGCCCTCCATAACGAGGGGGGGAAAAAAATGGGACCAAGGACCCACGCCCCAAACTGGACGGCGACTCCGCCCATTCGATTTGAAGCATCCATTTTGTGCAAATTGATTGGCGATTTGACAAACTTGCACGAGGTGTTTTTGTTGATGTTGCACTTGGTTTTGTGCCTCTTTTAAGATAAGATAAGATAAGAAAACATTCATTGGTCTCGCAATGGAGAAATGGAAGCAGTAGAAGAACAAAATCTAGGAGCTGCTGAAAAGGCAGCCACTCACGCGGCGCCATTTTGAAGTCCAAATAACAAAAAGCGCCCCCGTTCCCCCGTTGTGGTCGTGCGGGTCCCTTGCGTTGAACCAATCGGCTCCCTCCGGCCGTCGTGTCTTGCGCAGGTGTTTGTCGTTGTCTCGTCGCTTTGCTTGCCCGACTTCTGCCGGTCTCATTGTGAGCCGAGGGAGTCCGGGTGCTCCTGCCACCTTTGGTTTTTGCTCCTTTCAACCGCAACCTGAAGCAGGTTTTTGGTTTTTACCGAGGCCATTGCATGTGGGCGGAGCCTGTCCTTTTTTTTTGAGTAAAGGCTCATTCCCGGGTGACCAAGAGGTCAAGCGATCGGCGCGTCGGCCTCGCGGTGCAGAGGTGCAGCGTTCGATTCCGCCTGCCCTAAAGTGCCACCCCCCACCGCGGCACGCATCGTCGGCATCAAACGGTGAGCGTGCCCCGTTTCTTTGGAGCTTTGTGTGACGGTGCAGAAGGGGCCTTCGCATGAAGTTGAGCGCCGCACTCCCGCCAACAATGGCCGACTGCTTTTCTCTTCCAGACGTTTTTGACTTTTTTACGCACGCTCATGAGAGACGAGACTTGGTCGGACAAACGTCCCACGCTCCGCCCCCTTTGCCACAAGGGTGAGTACTTTTGTTTTATGCACCCACCTGCCACGTGCAAGTAAAGGATGTGAAGATGGTTCTTGCAAAAAAAAAAATAATAATAATAATAATAATAAATGCTGCTGCCATTCACGAAAATAATCTTTTATCTGGAGGCAACCAACCAATCAAGCAAAACTTTGAATCCCTGTCACAAAATGATTTTCAAAAACCTTGCGGTGGTCCCACCGTGCGCTTATTTCCTGACCAGGACCTCCTGCTTTTTTTTTCTCTCTCTCTCTCTTGCGCTCTCTCGGTCTCTCACGCACACCGTGAAACAAGATCGCGCGCATCAATCATTCACGTGGTTTGTCCGAAGAGATTTAGTGCGTCCCTGAGAAAGCGGATGTCAAAGGCAGCGAATAAGTGCGACTCTCAAGTGGGGATTTGCTTGAAACTTGGCACACACGCCTGACTCGCGGCCACACAGCCGCCCGCCCCCGCCATGTATAGCCGGAGCCGCTGCGGCGGTGAGCCGGCTCCCAAAGGTGCCCCCCCTCGACCCCCCCCCCCCCCCCCCCTGCAAATTTACTGGCCCCTGCAGCCACTTGAAAAGCGCCTTATAAATTAGCGGCGGGAACGTTTTATTGTTTGGTGGAAGAAGGAGAGAAAAAAATCTTTGACTTTCACTTGCTGCTCATGGAAATGGTCTCTCGCCGTTGATTTGAATGGAAAGCCAACAAAACATGTTTGTCGTCCGTTTTTGGTACTTTGCGCAAACATCCAGCGCGGAGCATCGTTGAACGCAACGCGTCGCCGCTCAATTCCTGGAAATCCATTCGGGAGTGCCTTGCAAACACTTTGCGCTCGCTCGCTCGCTCACGCGGCATCGAAACCGAATGAGCCGCTCATCCGTTTGCTCCTGAGCGGCCGTCTCCAACGTTGCGCGCTTTGCGCTTCGAGATATTTTCATGCTCCCAAGAACATGTGCGCGCTGATGCCATCTCGTTTGCCGCCTCTCCTGCGTGCGCCTTTTTTTTTTTAATTTTTTTATCGGTAATCAAATCCCTTCGCTGCAGGTACACGGCTCAAGCGAACAAAACAGGCACCCACACCCCACACGTTGAAGACACACAGGGGGGCTTAGGTGAGACTTTCCCATTCAGCAAACTGAGCTTGCCAGCAGGTGGTCCGCCAAATGTTATCTTTATGACCTCTGTCCTGAGACAAACACACACACACACACACAGTAGTAGTACGAGTTATTTTTTTAAAAATCCACCATCTGCCAAATAGCATAATGATTTGTCAATCTTTTTGGAAGACAAGAAAAAATATATCCATTAAAATACACACAATCAATTGTTGTCTATGCTAAGTTGCCTAGCCGATGCTAACGGCGCATTATTCGAAGTAAGTGACATGTGGACGCGTCGTGACGTCGCTCCCACTTGGCGATTTGCCGGTGGCCAAGCAAACGCGTCCTTTGTAAGAACTTGTTCCGCACCGACAAAGGGCAGCGCTGGCCCTGGCGCCAAGATTTTGGTTTTCTTGGGGGGGGTGGAAAAGGCGGAATCGCTGCCACCCAAGTGAGGCCCATTCGCCTAGCGCCGTGCTACTTCTTCTTCTTCTTCTTCTGCTTCTTTCAACCGATTTCTGGATGAAATTTGTCACGGGCGTCACTTCTGCCAAAAGCAGCTCGCGTCCACTTGGTGGTCTCGGCATCAGCTGCCCCGCGCATTGTCGCCAGTATTTGCATGTATTGTGTGTCTGTGTGTGTGTGTGTGTGTGTGTGTGTGCGCCCGCTAACGCAGAAAGTCCAGATGGGATGAGGGATCATATTCTTGATTAAAAATGACACAAGCAGCTTTGTGTGTGTGTGTGTGCGCAATGTGTAAAGTGCCACATGTTGCTTTTGTAGCAGAACACACACACACACACACACGCTCTCACACTGAGTTAGGTAAAGCTCAGCTCTCATTTCCTGAACAAGTTGATAAATTCCAGATCTCCTCCGCCGGCCTGCGCGCGCACGCCGGCAGGCCGGCGGGCAGGCGCAAGCCGCTGCCGTGACTGCAGAGGGTGAAATTTGTGCACCTTTGCCGCAATTAACCTTTAATGAAGTCGCCGGGCAGGGGGAGGAGCCGGCCAGGAACAATCGGCCGTGTGTTGGTGCCGTCGGAGGCTTTGGCCGGCCGCGCCCTGCGGAAGCCCAGCGTTTGCTGTTTTCTTTCAGACTCGGACTCGTCCTTTTATTTCCGCTCTTGTGAATTTGCTGCGGGGGCTAACGCAAGTACGTGGCTTCCTGAGTTCTGTCGTCCTCCATGAAGTGTCTCCAGTCGCTCCAGAACGCCGCCACTCGCCTCCGGACCGCTACTTGTAAGAAAAAGCGCGTCACTCCTCCTCTGGCTCGTTTCAGAGTTCTTTTGAAAAGCCGTATGATTTGTTTCCAAATCTTCAAGTTGGACTGAGCCCCCGTCGCTACCCATCTCAAAAACCCGTCTTCAAACTCGTTGTCAGTCTTGGGCTTTGGACTGAGTTCTCGTTGGACTCTTCTTCTGTCTTCGTTCCATGGCGCCCTTTTCAACTCTTCTCCCGGGCGGCTTTCGGTGTCATTTTCTGTTCCTCGTTCCAGCGGCGGTCTCCAGCCCCGCGGCCACTTAAACGGCCTTTAGTCTAGCGTGACGTTTCCTTTTGATTACAGGAAGGTCTCGCTTTACTCGTCACTTGGTAGCCCGGCGGATCGCGTTACCCGCCCGCCGGGACTGCCAACGCGGACGAGCTTGCCTCTTAACCTACCCTGAACAACCTACGTTTGCACTTGAAACGGAGGCCCCGCCTGCACTTTTTACTTTACATTCACTGGATCCTTCGTTGAAAATACTCTCAAGAGTACTGAGACGCTGAGGCCGATTCCTTGAGTTTTTCTCGCGACTGACTGAAATTAGATTCGACCTATTTCGCTTTAGCATCACAAGGTGAATATAAGACGGTTGCTCCGAGTCCCACTCTACGCCACCGTCGCAGGTGTTCCGCAGGGTTCAATTTTGGGGCCCCTGCCATTGCTGCCCCTGGATTCCTTCTTCGGAAAGCATGGGACGGTATTTCCTTTGGCCGTCGGTATGCCGTCTTAGTCGGCACTCGGGGCAGCAGACGGGCCGTAGTTCATAACATTTCCCGTTCTGCCGCGCCGATTTTGTTCCTCGCCGGCTTCTCCCAATCGTCGCCGCCGCTCCCCGTCCGCCTCGTCGTCTTTGCGGCTTCGTGTTACTCTCCGGCCGCGTCCTCGCCAGTTGTGCCTCCGCAGTTGGCCGCGGTTGGAAGCTTTGCGGTCCCGGGCCAGGTATGTCAAAACCCAAAACCCCACCTCTTCTCTCCGGGCGAAAGGCCAGCGGCCGCCTTTTACTCGACACCCTTTTTTTTTTTTTTTTTCCGGAGAGCGAGTGTTTTCTGTTTCTCTTGGATGCCGCTTTTCCTTTTTGCCCCGTCTGTCTGCGCCGCACGTCTGACACAAACGGCGACCCCGTTTTTCCGAGGCGACGCGCTAGTTCTGCTGTGTGCCGCCGACACGGCAGCAGCAGATATTTCAATTTTTTTTTTTTGCGAGGGGGGGGGCATGTTTGCCCAAACAAACTGCTCGACAAGCGGCATTTAGATTGCGGCGGCGGGAAAGGTGAGAGGCAGGTAAATGTGAGCGTTGATGACATTACCATCGACACCCGCGCCTCTCGCCCGGCTCGGCCGCTTCCTTAAAAGCTTTCCGCTGACCAAAGTCGGCCTTCTGGTGATTGCGCGCTCGGAGCTCTGGAAATTGCCTCAATTACCTGAAATGATCGCGCAACAAGGGGGGGAAAAAAAAAGTGCTGAGGTGCGCAGGGATAAGCTTTCAGGGTGATCTCCCGAATTTGCTCTGAAATGTCAAAAGTGGCTCCAAGATGCTTTTAATTTTCTGCTGACTCGCTGGAAAAGCCGCCGCGTCCTTTGATAAGCGCAGAAAAGGATGCGCTTGATGTGCGTGCGAGTCACCGTGTTGGCACCGTGGGGGCCTTAGAACGTCATGCGTCCAACAGAAATGGAAGCCGGCGGTCCCGCGCTCGCTTCCCGTTATTGACGCGGCAAACGGTCGACTTTTGCAATGGAGCTCCACGGTTGATCGTAACGATTTAACGACATCTTAAAAATGGAGCTCATCCATCCCGAGAAACCGGAGATGTTGCGCCTGAATTTGCCGCTACTTTCAAAAAAGTTGGAGCACAAGTGTGTGTTTGCGTGCACGTGAGCTGTAGGTGACTTTTTAGTACTTTGTGGCTTGCAGTTATTCACGTCAGCGACAAGATTTAGTGGTGTCAAGCAACACCCGCACACACACACCCGCACACTTGTGCACATGTGTGCAGCGTGCAACTGCCGAGGTCTCAATGCCGAGAACATGTGCTCTGACATGTGAAAAAGTGAGAAGGTGGGTTCTCAACGTGCCCCCCCCCACCCCCCCTACCACCACCCACCTCTCCAGCCCAGTCGGCCATCTTGCCAGGGAGGGAAGCCATCTTCTACCTGCCCAGCAGTGATGCGAACGCTGAAAGCACACCAAGGTGCACACGTTGACCAGGAAGGAAACAAAATCGTAAATTGTCAGTACCCCCACCCCCCCCCAAAAAATGGCCTTGCAGAATGTTGAGTATTTTTATCCGCCGTTCCGTTGCAGTTGTCTCCACAGAGCTGAGGCCTCCTAAAAGGCATGTTGAGGTTGCCGCGTGTGCCCCCTCTCTGAGACACAACTTGTTTACCCGCTGCAATTTTCGGGAGGGGTTGGCGGGGGGGGGGGCGGTTTGCGAGGTCGAGCGGCGGAATAAACATCCTGACTTTATTGGCCGTGAAGAGAACTTTCGAACCGCGTGCGTGTTTGTGTTTGTGTCGGCCAAATTTCCTCTTTAAAGATCTGCTATCGCTTCCAAGCTTTGGCAATTGATACGCGGGCGGGCGGGCGGGCAAGTGATCGCATGCACACGGTTGACATTGCGCAAGCTCTCCGGGTCCCTGCTTTGGTTTCATGTTTCACAAATCAGATCTTGAAGAACGCATTCGATTTGTTGTCGGGCCCCCATTGCGGCTTTGCTTCACTGGTGGAATTTCATATGCAAAATGGTGAATGAAGGTTGACGTTTCCGCTTCCGGATGTCAATCTGGGACGTCGGATCAAGGCCTTCCATTCTTCCCACCCGGCGACGCCAGCCGATTGGCTGCCCGTCACGGTGGTCCTCAAAAGAAGCCGATCGGCTTTGATGCGGCTCCTCCAAAGGTCAACCCGGGTCAAGTCCGGAAAGCGGACGCCGATCACTGCTCCCAAGCGCTTCGGCACAAATTGAAACCCGACGCCGGTGGATTTGAGCCCACGCGATCGGTCGCCATCGGGATTTTATCGTCCTTATCCTCGATCAAACGTGGCAAAAAATTTAAATCAGAATAATTGATCATGAAGCCCAAGTTTGGCCGCAAGCATGGTGAGAGTAAAAGCTGACGTCACGACCGCAACTCCAGCCTCTAGAATACGTTTTTTTTGGGAAGCGGAATTATTAACCTTTCCTTTTAGTCCCCGAGATAAAAGCCGCAATTGTGTGTGATAAGATTTGAGGTGTTCTCAATGGTCCTTTGGAATTATTCTCCACCCCATTCAGGAATTTATGTGTGTGAGCGTGTGTGTGTTGTTTCCACATCTTTGTCCACTTTGCTCCCCTCACCCTCGGGTCTTGTCAGAGGAAGATGAACTCTGAACAGCTGCCTGGCTGGCTGGCCCGCATGTTGTGAGTTATGGCGGCCTGCTGTCCCCTCGGCTTTTTATTGATAAGATTACAGCGGCCCCGTGTAAATATGAGTCTGACAGCAACAACCCCCGACCACTTCCCCAAGCCCACCTCGCCCTCCTTCAACCTGCTACACCGCTCTGTGCATTTGTGCATTTGTGTGCCTGACCCTGAGGCACTCCCTCGTCTGCAGGAAACTGCACATGATAAACTGCTCCAAACTTCAAGAAGTCTGCCCCCCCCCCCCGCGACCCCACCCCACCCCTCTACATATATAGATGTATATTTCGTTGAAGGCTCGACTGCCATTTCAAGCTGAGCAGTGAATCATTTCATCTTTTCGCAGAGCGGCCGTGTCCCCATGTGGTCGGCTACCGCGTTTTTACCGCCGCCGCCTCCCCAAATTTACGAGGGTTTCATTTTCATCTCCCGCTCTTGCGGTGGCGGACAAAAGAAAGGTGTAAATAAAGCCGCGGCGTCTGGAGGGAAACAGCTGTGCGGGGACTGCAGCTGCGCCGCGAGCAATGATTAGCTTTGACCTGACCCAAAGGTGTAAATTCTCCATTAATGAGCCTTCAATTAGCTTGGCTGGGCCTCCCCCGCTACTGGCACACGCGCGGACGCGCACCCGCACGTGAAAGCGCATCGGCATCCGAGCGGGGAGCAAACGCGGCTATTATTACGGTGGCCCCTTTCCAAGCCGTGCGATGAATATATCCGAGCCCCTCTTATGAAATTATTCCCTCGTTAGGACGGCGGCCCGCCGCGAGACGCCGCAACCGGATTAGCCATCTGCCGGCCTCGCGGGCGCGAGGCGCTGATAGCATCAGGAAGAATTAGCGGGCACGGAAAAGGGCTCGAGTTTCCCAAGCGCGCCTTCATTTGGAAGAAGCCGAAAGATGCCACGGAATTAGACCGAGTCGTCGTCGTCGTCGCCGTTTGACGGAACTTTTGCTACCTCCGAAGCTCGACCTCCTTTTTCTTTCATTTCACTTGGCATCATCCGGCCCACGGGGGGCGCCGATGACTTTGCGCGAGAGAGCCACGGTCCGCCCCGGTCCAGCTCGTGGCTGCATTTCAACTAAAAAAAAAAAATAATAATAAACTCTCGCGCGCCAGGTTGCAAAGTCTCGCATTAGCGCATCGCTAATTACTGCCGCTCACTTTTGAAGTCATTCCTTCCTGATGTCTGACTTAGCACACTGTAAAAAATAAATGACTATGACTACGATGTACAGTCTAAAAGCCATTCGCTGAAAGTTTAATTGACACACACCCCTAAAAAAAAAAAGAAAAATGGCGCACGCTGCTTTCCCAGACCCCCCCCCCCCCCCTCCCCATTTGAAGTCGTGTCATGACGATCAAAGCGTGCGACAAAAATAAATGAAGCAAAGCCCCAACGCTCCCATAGCATTTCCATCAAACCTCTCAAGCCCCCTCCGGAGGGGGGGCAGCCGCAGCAGACTTTTGCACTCGCCGCCATTTAAAAGGTCCACCGGAGACACTTTGGTGACCCCAGAAAAAAAAAATCTTTAATATGAGCCTCCCCCCCACGAAATATACGTCGCTCCCGTCGCCAGCGGCCTTTCGGCCTTTCATTATCAGCGGCGAGGGAAGCCTTTGGCCCGGCCGTGGCGTCTTTGCTCAGAGGAAATAACCGGCGGCGAAAAACCGCACATCCAATCGCCGGCCGCGCTAACGTTCCAAAACGAGTTCCCGCGCCCCGGCTCGTAGCCGCCGCTGCAACAACATTGCGGCCGGCGGCGGCAGCTCGTCTTTTTCTGCTCCTTCAAAGGCGGCCGGCTAACTGATCCCGCATGTCGCCCCCCCCCCCCTCCCTCCCGAAAGCCAAGTAAAAGCTGCTTTCAATGTAGCCAGATCAGAAGCAATTATTGATCGCGATCCGGTTTCGCATCGCGGCCCTCCGCTCACGTGGATGCTGAGCGAGCGGGACTTTTGTCCGAGCCGGTGACGATCTCCGCCAAGGCAGCAAAAGGGAGGCTGAAGGTAGCGAAATGACTTTTTAAAAAGAATGACGCAATCGGGATTTCCGAGCTGATCGCCGAAATAGCAAGTTGAAGAAAAACAACAATCCGATCACTTGAAATCACGTGAGGGCGACGGGCCCTTGCCACCAAAAGCCAACATTTGCGGCCATTGGGAAGACGATCGTCATTTTGGCAACGCGGGTCCAATGTTGCTTGAAACATTGCCGATGCATTTAAAGAAATCAAGTCGAACTGCAGCCAAATACGTGAGTGATGGCCTCATGTTACATATGAACAACAAATTAAAATCAGAGGTCAATAAAAACTGGTTTTGTTCAAGTATTATAACATTCATTTTGAGTGCGGGTATGCTGGTAAAATAAGAATAATAATAATAATAATAATGTTGTGTACAGAAATACAACTTGAAAGACATTTTCCTCTGTATTCCCAAATTGGTTTTCTATAGAAGAGAATTGTTCAGTAATTCACTTTTTTTTTAGGGGGGGGTGAAGGTTCATGACTGTTGAAAGTAGCCAATGTGGAGAAGCCTAATCGGGCCTGAGTGTCCAAAAGTGCCTCCATCTCCTCCTCTTCCTCTGACCTAACGACGTGGATGTAAACAAACGATAATCGGCCGGGCCGTGATTGCCGTGCGGCTCGCCGGCACGGGCGGCCTGCCGCTGGCTGGCTTTAATAACGGAGCGCCCGTCCTTCAAGAATGTTCCTCATCAGCCCCCTCGCGGCGCACGTCTCGGGTGGAACGCTCGCCGCGGGTCTCCCGGCGTCGCTCCAGTCCCGCGATCTCACAAACGCCTCGCCGACATCTTGCAGCAATCAGCCGAATTAGCGAAAGGTCGCGGCGGAGGGAGGTTGTGAAAATAGGCGGCGGGCCGATTAGGGGAAAGGCGAGCTGCGTTCATCAGTGGCGGGAATAATTCCTCCTGAAGAGTTTTGATCAGGCTTCATCTGAAACAAAGAAATGTTTACAAACACTGTCAGGGGCCCTGGCATTGCGCTCTGGGGTGCGCCGTTGCATTCGTCACACCATCTTTGGCAGGATCCGTACTTTTCCCTTGAACCAAAAATACAGTATATATATATATATATATTTTTTTTTTTATCTTTGAAATTTTGATTGAGGCGGGTCAATAAGGAAGAGACGTAGCAAAACTAATTTTCCAACTCCGTGGAATGGAAAGCCCTTAAAAAAATAGTACTTATGACGTAATGACATATTATTGTGTGCACTGTTGTCCCTTTTAATTTTGTCAACTCTATTTGACAAGTGAGTTTCTTCTGGTGTTTGTTTTGCTAAAATGGGTGCAGGTTGTCACAGGATAACATGTTGCTTTTTATTTTGAGGGGGGGGGGCTAGTTTCAATTCCAGCGGTATCTACAGACTTTACACTATAATAAGAATAGTTGTATCTTTTTAATTGATTTTCATTGAATGAATAGTTTGGATTTTGTGTGTGTGTGTGTGTGTAGACCCAACTTTCATTCCCGTGTTTGTTTGTTTTTTTTCTGGTCACGTGGACACTTGCAGCCTCGCTCTTCTCATCCATCCAGCACACACAAAAATAGTCATTTAAGTCCACGATGGTGTTGGACTTACATTGATGCCTCTGAATTGGTCCCATACATCATCGCTTCATTTCTTTCTTGGTCTTGTTGATTGGAGCTGATTTTTTTTTTTGACTGGAGTGCAGAAGTCCGCTTGATGTTGTGATCTGCTTTCATTACAAAGCGCCAAACCACGCGATTGTGACTCAAGTCAGTCATAATTACAATCCTATTCTTTTAGTCTGTCGGAGCTCATATAGTTGATTTCCTCCGCATGCAAGATGGCCATTTGTTTTCCTACTCCCATTCATCTTCTTAATGGCAGCAATTTGTCAACTGTCCAAAGTCACTTTATTCAAGATAAAAAAACGTCTTCATGTCGAAGTACCTAAACAGTGAGCAAGCTGGGGGGGGGGGTTTACACACCTCTTTTTGTCAATATTTGGATTATTCGTGCATTTACGTGTTCGGTGTCATTTATAAATGGAAATATGTGAGCTGATGAACAACAGGTTTAATCTGCCAATTATTCTATCCCGTTTTGGGGAGTGACACGTTGGAAACCACAAATAAATCATCCATAATTTTAACTTTCTCCCAATTGTATTATTTGTGCCCTGGTGAAATTCACCCCCCCCCCTCCCGCCCCCGAAAAAAAAGAAGACCGATCCATTCCATGAGAAAACAAATATGAATGAATTTCAAGAGAAGACACTTTTCCCCTTTCGGTTGACATATTTGAATCTGACTTGGAAAAGTCAACGGGAGGGGCGGGCCTTTGTGGAAATCAGAGCAAACTTTACTTGGACAACACGCGCGCTTATAACTCACTCCAACAGCGTCTTTCACGCCCCCCCCCCCCCCGAAAAAAAACACGTAAATGAATATTACATTTACAACGCACCGTTGTGTTCAGTCTTTTTTTTTTCAGAACGTCGTCCGGGTTGATTTGCGCTCGCTCCGAAAAGAGTCGCCCGCGCGCGCGCGCGCCCGTCACCAGCCGCTCTTTGGCTCCTCCAGGTGTCCGTCAAAGTGAGGTGAAGCTCTCCAACTTGAAAAGAACAAAGTGTTTCGGACTCGAGTGTGTGTGTGTGTGTGTGCGCGCGCGCGTCATATTTCCAGCCAGCGGTGGGCGTGTCGGCCTCTCCACCTCCACCTCCGCGCGCATCAGGTTACTCTTTTTTTTTTTTTTTTTTTGAGTGACAGCGTCACCATGGCGAATAATTCCACGCCGGGCTATTGTCTGGTCCCCGGGCTCGGGCGAGCGACCAATCAGGCTGCGCGTCCGCGCGGGTTTGCCGGCTCGGAAGAATATTTTTAAAAGGGGAGCTGCGCCGCGAGCGCTGAGAAGCAAGCAGGCGAGAGAGGACGACGACAGCGGCGGCGGCGGCGGCAGTCCCAACTTTTGCGCACCAACTTCGGAGGAAGGCGCGACTCGACCTCGGAGTGGGGGTGTGGGGGAGGGTTTGTTTGACGTCCCCCGGCAGCCGCCCCCCCCCCCTCGCCGCGGCCACTCTCCCATGGCCGGAGCGTCGCGTCGCCTGGCGCGCTGAGCCAGCGGCACCGGCCCCGCCATGTCCATGCTGCCGACGTTCGGCTTCACGCAGGAGCAAGTGGCGTGCGTGTGCGAGGTGCTGCAGCAGGGCGGCAACATCGAGCGCCTGGGCCGCTTCCTGTGGTCGCTGCCGGCCTGCGAGCACCTGCACAAGAACGAGAGCGTGCTGAAGGCCAAGGCGGCGGTGGCCTTCCACCGCGGCAACTTCCGCGAGCTCTACAAGATCCTGGAGAGCCACCAGTTCTCGGCGCACAACCACCCCAAGCTGCAGCAGCTGTGGCTCAAGGCGCACTACATCGAGGCGGAGAAGCTGCGCGGGCGGCCGCTGGGCGCCGTGGGCAAGTACCGCGTGCGCCGCAAGTTCCCGCTGCCGCGCTCCATCTGGGACGGCGAGGAGACCAGCTACTGCTTCAAGGAGAAGAGCCGCAGCGTGCTGCGCGAGTGGTACACGCACAACCCCTACCCGTCCCCGCGCGAGAAGCGCGAGCTGGCCGAGGCCACCGGACTCACCACCACGCAGGTCAGCAACTGGTTCAAGAACCGCCGCCAGCGGGACCGCGCCGCCGAGGCCAAGGAAAGGTGAGACGCCCGCAGCCCGATTCCGTGTTGCTCCGATCCGACTGCTACTCCAATCATTTGGATTTTTTTTTTTTTTTGTGGACAAGGTGGATTTTCCACATTTGATTTGGGCCTCTTTCACAGTACAGGCTCATAAAGTTGATGTAGACGAGCAAGAATATTTGATTGTTGATGGACAACTGGGGCCTGACTGAACGCTTCCAGTAGAAGCGGTTGATCGTCGATCATGATGGCGCCAGCATTTATTATATAGGCCACCGCCCGATCCCCCTAAAAATATCAGATCATAAATAGTCACAAAATGTATATATATATATATTGGTATTTATTCCTCCCCCAGCCACACGTTGGGCTCCCGGCCTAACTTCTCAGAGTCCTGCCATCCAGAAACCCCAATCATACTCCCACCCTTTATTTTATTTTAATTTTTTTTTAGCCTTCGACAGAGCAATTTTTTTCACCATATTGTACATAATAACGGTGTGCACCCAAAACATATTTGCATTCGTCTAATTAATGCGTTAGTGATTTTTTTTTTTAAACGGGATTCCAGTCCTGCTCACTCAACCATACCTGACTTGCGATTCCCTTCGAGACCTCGACCTTGACGTCTTCTCTCCATTTGCATCTTTGGGATGTACACAAACGAGAGAAGCCTCGTGACGTCGGCGTCCAAATATCTGACCTCCGACGACAGCGAAGTGAAGATGCGTTTCAAGTCCCTAAAACGGAACCTGGCTCACTTTTCTCGCCTAAAAATAAGCGGCGATCTTGTTTCTTTTTCTTATTATCATTATCGTCGATCGCTGACATGCGTGTTGCGATCGGTCAATCAAACTTGCGACGTGACCAAAAAAAAAACACGTTTTGTCTGTGACGGTCAAAAGTCGCCAAAAATGGCAGGCCGCGCTCTGGGTGGGTGCTCGAAGTTTGGTGCAAAATAACCTCGGTTGTGACGTGCCGCCGTGGCTTTTTTGGGGGGGTTTCCAGGCGCTATTTTGTCTAAAATGTTGCCGCAGATGAGCACGCGCAAAAACACCCCCAGTGTTGTGTGCGCGCGCGTCCAAGTTGGAAGAAGACAAGTTGCTGTCAGGTGTTTGCTGCGCGCACGCATGCTCGGTGTCTTCTTTCAGCCCCCCCCCCGGCCACTCATTCGAGGCTGAAAGCTGCAAATCAATCACGTCGTCCCACACAGTCAGAAAGAGACCAAAAAAAAAGAAGCCAGCTGCAGAATTTGCTCCTTTATTTGAGTTGTTCCAAATTGTCACAACAGAAAAAAACACACCAAATGAAAACCTCGAAAAAGAAAAAGAAGAACCAACTGTGATGATTTTAGCAACATGGATCCAAAATAGAGGAGCTATTGATTTGCACTTTTTATTTATTTTTTAGAAAGTGATTAAGGAGCCAACTGATTTTTGTTTTTTGTTTTTTTTTGGTTTAACGACTGCGCTTTTGTGAAGTGGGTATTGCACCTTCATCGTGACATTTCCACTTTTGGTTGTACAAATTGGCAGAATTTGTAAAGGTGTGTAGCGCTCACAAAGGCACAACGCGATTGTTTTCAAGAGGGTTCGTGTAAAAACAAAAACACAGCTTGTCTTTTAGGTTTTTTTGGGGGGGAGCAAAAAAAGTGAATGAAGTTGGAAAAACTTTCAAATGTGACATTTATGGGAACAAAACAAATCAAGTTGTTCCCAAACCAATTTGCCGACTTGTTTTTCTCTATCGTTCGTCATTTCATTTTATTTTATGATTATTTATTATTATTTTTTTATTTTATTTTTTATTTTTTGGGAGGGTTGGGGGGCAACAGAAGACACAGCAGTTCTGCCAACTCTCGTTTGCCCTTTTTCACAATAGGCAGCCCTCAAACGAAATTTCAAAGTGGATTCAAGTTGCTGAACTACAAGTTTGGACTGCACGCGACTTTTTTTCTCTTTTTTTTCCTCTCCTTTTCTTGAACAGTGCGGCGCGTGCTTCATTTAATCTTGTACATCGATGACACGTGTTTTGAATCTGCTAAAGTGACGTCATTCTGAACGCTCCGTCTCTCTCTCCCCCCCCCCCCCCCCCTCCAAAATAATCAAATAGCCACATTTGGATGACGCAAAATCTTGTACATGTTCGAATTCATTCATCCGTATTAAGGACCCCCCCCCCCCCCCCCACTTACCCCCAAATGCGACGTGGGAAAAAAATCGTTTCCGTCCTAAAATCTGTCACAGCTTGGACGTGTTTGATTTGGAAGAGTAACTTTTCCGTTGAATGGAGTTGCACGCGCGGTCACATTGTGGCCTTTGTTTGGGTGCGTTCAAAACGAAGGATAGCAATCGGGGAGTCGTTTGGATTGGCGCCGTTCGCGCTTGCTCGCGTGGGAAGCTTCTTCTCTCCATTTTAATTTGCGTTTCGTTGAGCTCGGGCCGATGATTATTTTTTGCTGTTGCGACTGCTGTCGTTCGCTAGTGTTTGCGGCGGGTCGTTTGGAAACGTTGACGGCCTTTTGCGTGTTCGCAGGGAGAACAACGAGAACTCCAACAACAACGGCGGCAACAACGGCGGCAATGCGCTCACCTCGTCGCTGAACGGAACTAAAACTCTTTTGGGCAGCTCGGACGACGACAAAACGCCCGCGGGCACGCCGGACCACCGCCCTTCGCCCAGCCCGGCGCTGCTGCTCGGCTCGGCCGGCGGCGGCGGCGGCGGCGGCGGAGGAGGAGGAGGAGGGCAGCTGGCCCCCTTGCACGGCCTGCCGCCCCCGCCCGGACCCGCCGCCGTCCCGGTAGCCGGCGGCGCTGACTCGGCCCACCACCACCACCAACACCAACACCCCCACCCGCACCTCCACCATCACCATCCTCTTCCTCATCATCATCCTCACCACCACGCCATGCATCACGACAGCATTCTGAACCCGATGTCGGCCAACTTGGTGGACTTGGGATCGTAGAAGAAGGCTTTGGAGGAGGACCACGTGCACAAGTGTGCCGGTGGGATTTTATTGTCTGTTTCTTTTGGGTATGGGGGGTGGGAAAAAAAAGCACTTAAAAAAAAGGAGGACATTCTCTCTTCAATTGGCACCGAAGGTGAGGCGGGTCCATTGAGTGGAAAAAAAGTATTTGAGCAAAATGGAACTCGCCAAATCAAAAGGTCTTAATGATTGTAAACTGTTTTGTTTTTTTCTCGGTGGATCGCGCGTATTTTTATTTTTATTTTTGGTTTACAGGCTTTTCCAAGCGATCCCAACTTGTTTAGTTTTGTTTTTTTATGCCGCGAGGAAAAGACGAGTCGCGCGTCCTCCTCGAGCGTCTTCGGATAAAGAGCCGCCGATGAGATGAAATATCTTTGACTAATCTCTTGATATTATGATTACTATGATCATCGTTTGGAGAAAAGAAAAAAAAAGACTGCATGTGAAGTTGACGCGATCAAGCCTCAAAGGAGTCGCCTATAGTTTCTTATACTCTTTACAATAAAAACGCAAGAAACGTCAAGTCACTTGGACCATTTCTTTCATTCGACGCCATTTTATTTATTTATTTATTTTTTATTTTTTTATGTTGACTTTTTCCTCCCTTGCTACCTGGCGCGAAGCGAGCAGGAAACGACAACGGCAAATGTTTGACAAGAGTTGAAAAGTTTTCGATTGCTTTCTATTCGCCCTTAGCGAACGGCTGTGAAAAAGGTTCACTCCGTCGTCTTGGTTCCGATTCCAAACTCGAACCTTTTGTGTTTTGTGACGTTGCTCCGAAAATAAAACAGACCATTCGATTTAAATTAATTCAGTGCAAATTGTGACGAATTAAGCTGAACTTTCTGCCTGATAAAATCTATTGTGCTCTTTTTTTAATGCTTTCGGGGTTTTGTTTATTTTTTTGCACCATTCTATTGATATATATTTTTTTTAAAACTGAAATTGTTCAATTCGGCCGTGACGTCCCTTCTCTGTTCTCAAGTGACGAGCGGCACAAATGCGAGGTATGACGCATTGTGAGCAACGCGATGACGTCAGAGGCGTCGCCATGGCAGCGCGTAGCAAAAGCAAAGCGAGCAAAGAATCCCGTAATAGCCACCGAGCGGGCCCACCAAACGCTTCTCGCGGGGGGGGGGGGGGGGGGGATTGAAGTCGGACGCTTCGAATCACGTGTCGCGATGAAACGTCGATTGTTGACCAATCGCCTCTTGCGGGGAAATCCGGAAATGGAAATGCGTGGGATTTCGTGGAACCGGTGAGTAGTTTCATTCATCTTCAGCTTCAACTTCAACTTGCTGCCTGCGTCCAAGATCGGACGACTGGCAATCACATGTGGCCTGAGCAGCCTCTTTTCTTTCTTTTATTTTTTATTTTTGGTTTCATTTGCTCGTTGTCAGGTGCAGCATGTAATGTGCAAGGAGGTGACGCGTGACACATTACTTGTCCCGCTGGGGAAACTGTTCACTTAGCTCCCCATCACTGAGGTCAGGGGTCAAACGTTTGGAAAGCCTGCAAAGCGGCCACCAATACGACGGAGGCACTTGGCACTCACTGCCGACGGATGGCGGAGGATCGTGATGTCATTGGAAATGTTATTTGAACAACTTTCAAAGTCACCGTTTCAAGTTTTGAATTGGGGTACTTTTTTTTTAATGCGTTCACTGATGAATATAAGAAAGCAAAACAAGCGCCAAAAAGTTTCTCATGCGATGTACAATCAAAACCACAATTGGCTCAAAACCAATTGCTGGTTATTGCAGTTCTTTTTTGTGTCAAATAAATGGAATTAAACTGAATGATATCAGTCCAAATCAACATTAGCGGACTTCATGACCAGACGGTGCGCCGCGTTTAAAGGCGCAGTGTCACTTGCGGGTGCTATTTCTGTAGAGAACGCATACGCAAGACGCATATTGTATATTATTGGACGCGGGCGCGGTAAAACATACGCGAGCTTAAAAAAAAAACAAGGGTGGCATGCGTGCACGCTTGCGTCTGGAGCAAAACCCAGTCCGGTTGTACTTTATTGACGTATTTGAACGTGTACGCGTACGTTATTTTTGGGATCAATCCTCATCCTCGTGGATTGATCCGAGTCCTCATCTTCTGTGTTGGACAAGAGTGTGTGTGTGTGTGTGTATTGTGTTACAGTGAAAAAAGTGCAGCAAGATGGAGCCGTTTGCTGAATGTTGACGCGAAGAAATGAAAGGTCAAGGCGGTTTCCCAGGTGGTCGCCACGCACGTCCGACCCGCACAAGTTGGAAGACGTTCAATCGGCTCCTGATGACTTTTCCAGCGATTGTCACTCTCGAATGGCGTTCCATGAAATGAGTTGGACGGGACGATAAACGACACCTTTTGAGAGTGTTTGTCAGTGGATTGGGCGAATTTCAGGTCCAAGGGACACATTAAAGGCTGCGGTGTTCACAGTGAGGCCTCCGGAGAGGTGGCCTCACTGGACATTGTTTTTCTTAAGGTCTGGTTGATCCATTTCATTTTTTGGAATAACGATGTTTTTGTTAACTTGAATTTAAACAATGTATAACAGCACACTGCTGTCCTCTCGAGAAGCGTTCGGGAGGTTTTCAAAAGCTCTCCCCATATTTTGGTCTGTGAGACAAAGTACGCGTTCGAACCACAGTAGCGATTTCGCACGTTTGAGTCAGCCTGACTCGTTCAAAAGTGATCGACGGCAACTGTGTCAAAAGTGTGTTGTCAGTTTGTTGATTAAAACTGCCTTGGAAAAGCAATCCGCCGACTCTCGCTTGCTTAGCAGCTATCTGTTAGCCACTAGCGCTGCCAACAGGCCCCGTAAAATACGATATCAGCGTAACGAGACTTTTTTTTTGGGGGGGGGGGTTCTTTAAATCTCAGTTGAACTTGATTTCAGGACAATGTTGTGTTGCTGTTGATGTCGGTGGGCGACAATATGGGAATAGGAGTCAAGACAGAAGACGCCCTTCAGGGGACAGGCGGCCTGGGAAAAAACTTTCAAAATAAAAGTGAGGCAAGGAATTGATGTCCAGATGTGATTTGGGAAGTAAGATTTATTTTGAAGTTGGCCTTCTCACCGCGTTGGCGGCGTGTGGTCGTCCTGCCGAGCATTTGACTTTTTGATGAGTCTACCTTCAATAAATAAAAATATCAACAGCTACCCGAGGCAGAAACAAATGTCTCGAGCATATTTTTTTTTGCCCAAGGTGCTGGAATTCATCGAGGACCCCCCAGAGGGTGTTGCAAATGACGTCGTGGTTGTGATTGACTGTCGTAAAGGACCAGCCAAAATTGGATGCCACCTCATTGCATCGGAGACCGCCGCAAAGCCCAAATGGACGACGAGTGCTGACGGTTTGATACTGGCTGTCACTGCACTGCAACACAATACCCCCCAAAAAATAAAAAGGGGCGGGGGAAAGGTGCGTCTCTGCAGACTTCACTTTGGAGCAGTCCATCATTACAGTACCGCCTCACGCCACATGGCGGCGTCTCTTTAAATTCATTTGGTGACACTTGGTCACCTTTTCCTTCAACTTCCGGAATCACTCCCCCCCCCCCTTTTTTTTACTCATTGACTCGGTTGGGCGTAGCCGACAGCTGTGCTCCAAAGTCAAGATAAGTGACGGTTATTTGGTTGAGAATAAAAAAGTGCTCGTGGAAATCTGCGGCTGTCCAACAGCGCACCTCCAGGGCCGGTTCCCTCCTCGGCTCACACCGGCACATGTTGCAACTTGTCACCACGCTTACACGCTCGCACAAATAGAAGAGTCCATCAGGAGCTGAAGTGCATTCAGGTAAGGCCTCGCGGCGGGCTGCTTTTCCTGTTCAAAAAGTTTTTTTCGAAATGTATTCAGGACGCTTTGAAAGTTAAGGTTGGACCGGCAGTGCCCTCTGGCGGTCCGGTTGATCATTGCATTTCCTTGAGAATGATTTGACAAGTTTTGGGGTCTGACTCTGAGTCGCTGGGTTCGAGTCTTGGCCCATGCCTTACAAAGGCACAAGGATCAAATTCCTCATCTCAATTTTGCATTTAGCGTAGCTTCTGAAGTGACCGCAGATGTCCGCCTCAAGAGGCCACAACGTGCTCGCGTGCATCCTTGCTATCAGACGGAGCGATTATTTTGCTTTTCATCGCTGTTTGAATGTCTCGCAAGTGTTTTGTCTTGCGATTCAACGGAGGAGAATGCGCTTATCATCCGATGACGGAGAGCTCTGTGCAGCGCGTTGGGGAAGATGGTGTCCTGCTGTTGTGTGCGTGCGTGCATGCGCTTTGGCTTGACATTTAAATGAATGAATGTGAGCAGGGGACGTGTTAATCCCCCCCCAACCATTCAAACGCACACCCAACATCTCGTGCGGCTTTTAAAGGCCATCAGGCATGTCGGACAGCCGTGTTACAAGCGGCGGATTCAAAGCGTGACCGTTGTTGTTGTTGCGGCCGGGATTGGCGCTCAACCATTTAGTTCGCCTGTGTAAATGGCAAAGAGTTCAATCGGCAACAAGTTTATCGTCTTTTGGCACATTGGGAAAGGTGTCAGTCGGTTTATATATACGCCGCTTGTGTTCCCCCCCCCCCCCCCTTGCAAACGTGACTGTTTGTGTGCATTTTATCGGTTTGCTTTTGAAATGATTTGGACTGATTCAAAATGGTGACATGATTTCATCGGGGGGGTTTTTTACAGTCAACAATGACTTCTAGAGTGTTCGAAATGGAAGTCAAGTCAAAAGAATATTTTCTTTGCGTTTGTGGGATGTGAATAAGGCAGTGTTTTGGTGCCTCTCCGGGGGCGGCTTCGTTGTTTGGCCGGCCTCAGTCACGGCTCACCTGTTTGGTCAGGTGACATTCTCAAGTTGAGCCCGCCCTGTGAGCAACTGTGATGTCATTTCCGGTTTAAAATGGCCGCCCCCGGCAGTGATCAAATCTGGCCCGTTTTGCTGCTTCATTCATATTCCACCAACGCAAGAATTTATCGCCAAATTCATGACTTGACGACCCCTTCCAAGACCGTCTAAAAAGTCATACCTAAAAAAAAAAACAGATCGATCAAATGCATTTCTATATTTTTGCTCACATTTTCCGTTTCGTTTTGCGTATTTCAGGCAACCGAATTCATAAAATATATCGAACATATTTTTCTCCTAATTTATCAATTTCGGAGCTGCCCTGCGCTTCACGTTCTACGTGAGAGACGCATGTTCGTTGGGACGTGTTGGTGTTGTTCGCGGTCGTGTCCAACTGTAGCGCGTCAGATTTAAGTGGGAAAAAAATTGCTTGCGCGTTGAGATTGACACTCGGTGGCATTTTAAAGTCCGAATCTTTTGGCGTGAGTCTTATAAGAACGTGCGGCCGTCCAAAATCAAGTCTTGAGCGGGTACAAAATCAAAATCAGCCACGAATGGAAAAACGTTCCGGAGAGCTCCGCTAGATGGCAGTCAAGGAACACGTTTGGTGCTCCTCGGCTGACCGAGGCCGTCGTGCACTCTTGCAGTGTGTTTTGTGTGTGTGTGTTTAGTGTGTGTGTAAACTGGGACTAGAGCTCTCCTATAATCCATCCCACATAGCGTTTAAATGGGGGCTGAGTTGATAAGGGCAAAGCGAGCCCGACCTTTGGTTTGAGCTTCGTACACAAAAAAAGGCTGCGTCACACCAGGGGAGCTTTGGGCCTGCCTTGAAACGAATAAAATCTCTGCGATTGATGCGCCGGAAGAACGTGCAATGTGCACTGTCCAGATTAGCCTCACAATCAACTCGTTCCTGGCCTGCCGAAATATGTAGCCGTTCGAAAAAGGATATGGTCTCAATATGCTGGCTTCCGTCTGGACATGGTGGAATGCGCGACGAAGCCTTGGCGATATGCTCGGAAGGCCGACCGTTTGTCATTTAGCGGTGCGGAAAAGTGGAGCTGTGGCCATTGATGCAAATGTAAGTTGAGGACTTTGTTGTTTTTAGTGGATGGCTCCACTTTACGAACGGCAAAAGGAGAGATGGAATCCTTGAAATGCGGTTTTATTAAAAGGGAAAAGAAGCCGTTCAAGAACGCAACTCACGTGACTAAAATCACTTCCTGCTTCTCTTACCTCAACAGCCAATCAGAACCCATCAACATAAAAAACATGTCTAACCAATTATTAAGCAACAGAATATCATTTAGGTATGCTTAACATGAAATAATATGATGGTCAAACAAAAAATGATCATTAATAATATAAGCTACTTGCGGAGTGACTTCATATTCGGACTTCTGTAGTCTCCTTTCGCCAATGCAGGAAGGTTGTGCGCACCCCAAAAACAAACGCGTAGTTCCGTCGAACCACGAATGGCTATTTCCAATTCCTCGTGAAGCGAACGCCAAGTTGACCGAATGAAGTCGGGGTGACTTCGAGGGGGAAAACTTTCATTTCAATTTAATGACTTTGAAGGTTGGGATTTGACACGGTGTGGCTTCGTGACGAGAGTGAGTTCACGACAACACCAATTCTGAAAAGTGTGCGATTGTGTGCCTGCAAACCCAAACAGGGCCGCAAAGCAGATGGCAGGCCGGAATAACACACACACACTCGGGCACACTCAAAATGTTTTGCCGTCCAATGCTAAACACACGGCTGCGTTGAATGTCTGTATGTATGTTGGCGTGCGCGCGCGCGTGCAAGCTAAGAAGGCCTGAGAACGTCGGGAGAAAACCCAGGTGCTCGGGTTGTATTTAAGCTGCTCAGCCCTCTGTCCAGTCGGTGTGCACAGGGCGAGAGATCACACAGCTTGCACCCAGTGGCCTTGCACAACAACACAAACGCGCCCACGCACCCCCCACATCCCCATGTGTGCACGCAAAGGCCGGGCGCGTGCACGCGACATGGCTCACAGTCGCTCGAGTAAGCCTGCTGCTGCTCGGATGCTTTCATGTTCCGCTTGTTTTAAAGAGATGAGCCTTGTGTGTGTGTGTGCGCTCACACGCGCACGCGCACTTACTACGTGATGTCTGAGCAACAAATTAACACGAGAACATCTTCAAACAGTGGGTGGAGAGTGTGTGTGCGCGCGCGTGTGTGTGTGTGTGTGTATGTGATATTGGAGGTGTGCACGTGTTGCTGTGTTGTGTGCTCTTGGTGGACAACAAGCAGCAGGTGCAGGCTCGTGTAATTTACACAGTAGACACGGCGATGACAAGGTCGGAAGTCAACCTGCAAAATGTCATGTCTACACACACATTTATATATATATATATATATATATATACACACACACACACGCTGCTATATATATATATATATATATATATATAATATATATATATATATAATCAGATTTCTGATTATATGTACAGTATATATGTGTGTATGTATATATATATATATATATATATATATATATAAATGTGCATATGCGTACCGTATGTATAAATATACTGTACATATATATATAATGCTCAAAAAATAAAATGAACACTTAAACAGCCCAATGTAACTTCGTGTTCCCTTTATGTTCTCTTTATTTTTTTGAGCATATTTATATATGTATGTGTGTGTGTGTATATATGTATATATATAATGTGTGTATGTATATATATGTGTGCTATATATATATATATATATATATATATATATGAAATGCTCAAATAAAATGAACATTTGAACAGCACAATGTAACTTCAAGTGTTCCCTTTATATGTTCTCATTATTTTTTGAGCATATATACTGTATATATATAAGAAATATACATATATATATATATATATATATGAGTGGCGAATAATAACGCACCTGATTTTAATTTAGTAACTTATGATAAAAAAAATAGAATTACAATCATAACGTTATTATGTAAACCATACAGGATTGTGTAATTTTCTTTGTCGTGTCATTTTTGATGCCTTTCGAGGGAGCACCAAATTAAAAAGCGTCCTTTTTGGAGCTCTTGGACATTTGATAGAAGGCAGCCCCCAAAATTGAGGCAGGCCAGGCATGCGGTGCAAATTCTGCACTTCGGATTTCATTGCTTGATTGGTGTTCAGGTGTGCCTTTTTGTCCCTCGCAATCGCACAATCCATTTCCAAGCTTGCGAGGTGCCTCTATGCGTCCGTGTCGCTCGCCTCCCGCTCCCCGCAAAAAAAAAACAACCACAACAGATATTGCGGGCGGCCTCTCGGGTCATTCTTGAGGAGCCGTTGGCCTTTGTTTCCTGCGACGTGAATGGACCCCATCGGCCAACGTGTGTGCAGTCAAGGAGACGGGGCAAAAAAAAAAATCACAACACAACAGGGCAGGGCAAGTATTTTTCCCCGCCAGACTTTGGCCATGCATACCTCGTTCTAACACCCTCTCCCCCCCCACCCCCATCTTCCACGATTCACTTTTAAAAAGCTGTTAAAAAGCAGCCGTGCGTGACAAGCTGGAGTGGGCAGCTCCTCGCGGAATTCAAGTCCAAAGTGGAAAAGGTGCGCTCGGGGGGGCCGCGTGCGATTGTCTCGCATTCTTGTCGTTGACTCTCGTGTAAGTAGTATCACACACACAGATTACTCCTCGCTAAGTTCTTTTGTGTGCTGATCCATATTTGACTTGACACATCACGAACACGAGCCCCCCCCCCCCCCACACACACACACGCAGACACACAGAGACACGCCCACGTATGTTTTTGCACCGACGCGCCCAAAGCTCCGAAGGCCCAAGTGGACTTGATCCACATTTCTCGAAATACGCGTGGACGTCTTGTGAGGAGATTTCAAAGGCTTGCGCCCAAATCCCGCACACCACGCGATCAACACGGTCGAGTCATGTTGCTGAAAGTTTTCCCCAAAAGTTGCACTCAATTTCCCATGTCAAGTCGCCGTAACGCGCCCGCACTGCAAGAGACATTTCCTCTTTCCTTTTTTTTTCGGAGTGTATACTTTTTTCTTTATTTGTCATGAAATGGCACCGATAGAGTTCTTGGCTATGCCAGAAGCGAAAAGGGCCAATTGTGTGACATCGCCAGAAAGTCTCATTTCCATATCGCAAACACTTTGCTGAATTCAAGAGTCACTTTTGGGTCCAAATGGCGCTTAAAAAAAAAACAAAAAAAATTAAAAACAAGTTGAGTGTGTACGCGCGTAGCAAAAAGCTGCCTCTGGCGCATCACTTCATCTTTTATTCTGAAATCTTTGTCATAGTCATGCTTAAAAACAATACACATGTTCGTGTTATATATGAATGTGCAAGGTCGACTTTTTGGCTCGGGGGGTACACATGCACGAAAAATAGACTCGGAATGAATTATCAATACATGATTTTAAAAAATCGCTATGTGGATATTTTTCATTTTTTTGTTCAAATGGGATTTTTTTTCAAGAATGTTTTTCCCCGTTGAAATATACCTTCTCCATTTTCTTCCCCACAATTCTCCAGCATTGTTCCCCCCCCCCAACCCGTGCCCCACAACCCGTTTTTTTTTTTTTTTTTTTTGCAGTGTGCGTGCAAGTTATTATTTTTTTGTTGTCTCAAACAAGATGTGCCAAATCATGACAGGGTGCTGTTCGATCCACATTTGCACGTGATCAAAAATGACCCCCGCAAGTGTCCTGGAACAAAACGCGCTCATTGCTTGCAGGTTGGGCAGAAGGGGGGAAAAAAAAGAGACTTGCTGGGGAGAAATCCCCCTCTTTTTTTAAGGCGAGGGCAGAAGCGGAGGGTGTGGGGGGCGGGGGGTGCTTGTCGTTCCGGGAAGAAAAGCTCTTTTGAGGGGGCCACAATAGCAGATTGGAGCAGGGGAGGAGTCCCATCGCGATTAGGCCATTTAATGGCGCGTTTACTTAATTTCGGCATTCAGCGGCAACGGTAAACAAAAGGTGCGCTCGTCGTTCTCCATTGTTTTGTTTTGGGCTTGGTGTTGCTTACTTTTATTTTGCCAGAATGTGTTGCCGTTTATACGGAAGCCGCGGAGTAGCTATTTGAACGACACCGCGCGATTTTTGTCTTTCTTTCTGTTTTGGTTTCGGCCCCCCAGTTTTAAGCGCGACGAGGAAAAAAGGCGGAGGTGACTTTTGCAAGGTGCACGCTACAAACGAGCATAAACCCGCAGAGATGAGCGCTAAAGCCCCCCCCCCCCCCCAGCAATCCAATCACGGTCCCGGATGAACTTGGCTCGAGACACCCAGCTTTCAATTAAATATTATATTTGATGATTTCAAAGCAAAGCCCCAAATCAAACAACAACAACAACATAAGATGCTATGATATTCACAGATAGAAAGACGATTTGAAGGGCAGCAGGAGGAAGAGGAGGAGGACGAGGAGGACGAAGGTCCACGTTGTGATATGCGCAAATGTCACAGAGAGAGAACAGACAGGCCGAACTCGAGCACGCGTGAGTGTTTTGCAGTTTGGAGCAAAGATTAGATGGCGGAGAAAAAGTGGGGGAGGAAGGAACGGGGGGGGGGGTCGTTATGTACAAGCATAATTTCTACACCTTATATATATTACAGCGCGGGAGAGGGATGCCCTTGTCATTTTCTTCTTCGCTTAAAGCGACATCCTCCCATATTAAAACCCCCACCCCCCCCACCCCAAAAAATATATTGAAAATAAAAATCTCATACATTGTTTTGGCCCCGCGCAGGCAGACGGTGACGAAGGAGAAAAAGATTTTCTCTTATTTTTTGGAACAACAACAACAACAAAAAAAAGGTGCTTACGACTTGAAATGATTGTCTGATGAACAAAAAAAAAAAAGAAAAACCCCATCTGGTCTGCGTGACATCATCCCAAAAATAAAGGGTCCAAACCTTTTGAATTCCCTCTGCTCGTTGCTCCTCTGGATGCAGAAGAATCCCATTTCATAATTAAAAATTAAAAAAAAAATCAAAACAAGGGACTGTTCATGCAAGTTGAGTATTGTTGGCGTGTGATGAAGACGACGAAGAAGGGCGTCAAGCGTTGGCTCCTTTTTTGTCTTTTTCAAAGCGTTTCTCATTCAAAAAACAAAAAAAAACAAAAAAAAACCCCACCAACCAACAAACAAACACGTGCCGTATCTTTTTTTTTTTACGTCATATTTATAGCGATCGGTCCTTGTGACTCCTCCATCCGAGTCCGTTGTTGTTGTTGTTGTTGTTGTTTTTGTTTTTCCTCTCAGGTCCTGTGGATAATTCTCTTTCGGCGTGGCCGTTTGCTATCATACGTCGCACTCGGAGTCGCTGGAGGTGACGGAGAGGATGGACGTGCCGGCGTCGGCGCGCTCCGTGGCGCTCGACACGCTGGTGGTGGGACTGGCCGCCGTCGACGGCGACTCGGCCGAGCTGTGAGGGGTCAGGCCGGCCTCGGACAGCGACCTCATGGCGCCCGCTCCCATGGCTTGGTGCTGCAGCCTGAGCCAAAGAGAGACGCCGGGGCACAAAGGGGCGAGTCAGCTTTTCGTTTTTTCTCTTTCCACCACCCCCCACCCCCACCCACTGAAAAAACAAGGCTCTTTCACCATCCGCGGGCCTCCTCGTCGAGCTCGCCCTTTTGCGAAATAAGTGTGCAAAGCTTTTTGAATTGTTTTGTTGTTTTTTTTTCTCCAGAAGCGGCCCCATTCAAGCGCAACTAGTGCAGATGACACTTTGTCGGGTTTGCCGCGAGTGACGTGCGGCCGCTCGCGGCGGCAATCATCCTAAAACGTTGCTCGCCAACGCACTCCTGATAATAACTGCGGAAATGTGCGGCGGGGAGACCGCCTGCAGCTCATCTCGGTGGTGGGTCGCTGGCGCTTTTTTTAATCCATTACGAGCGCGGCGATAGCATACTTGATGTTATGAATGCAGCCTAGTCCGCAAATGCTCTGAAATACCCAAAAGGATTTTTTTTTTTGCGTGATCCCCTGCGCGGGGTCATCTTCCTCGATCACCGTGCAAAGTGACGTCGAAAGCCCACACCACGAGGAGTTGGATGATTTTCACCCTCTTTGTTTTTCGCTGTCAGATTTTTATTTATTTTTTTGATATGCTCGCGAATGGAAGAATTGCGCCACATTTCAGCTCGGAAAAAAAAAAGCAAACAACCATGCCTCTTCCACACGAAACTATTTTCTCCCTCCATTGTTAGCTCTCTCTCGAAATATTTCAGCTATGCGGTATTACCTTTCGACCAGCACGAACAGTATTAAAGAGGGCGATATTTCGGCGATACGGTGCAAAAAAAGGGCAAGACTCACATTTTCACCGTGTTTCGTCAAACCGTGTCGGCACGATCGAGAGATCGTCACATTGGCCGGTCATTTGATTTGATCGGACATTTCGGTTTGAATTTCTGTGTTTCGGTTGCGTGCATTCTCGTGTATTCTTTTTTTTTACATTTATTTTAATTAAAAAAAAAAAAATAATAATAATTTCCGCCCAACGCGAGTGTTGGGACACTTGCATGGGGGACGTTCGGAGGGACGTCCACAAATCCGCCCGGCAAGGCGCTCCCTTGCCGGGCAGCCGGCATCGGCCGGCCGGCCGCTCCGGCTCGATCGGGGAACGCGGACGCGCAGCGGCAAGTGGATCGGCGCGCGTGCGTGCGTGCGTGCGTGCGTGCGAGCGAGCGACCGACCTGTTTTTGGCCGCCGCGGCTCTGTCTCGTTGCCTCCGGTTCTTGAACCAGTTGCCGACCTGTGTGGGGGTGAGTCCGGTGGCTTGCGCCAGTTCCCTTTTCTTGCTGGGGTTGGGGTAGGGGTCCTGCAGGTACCACTCCCGCAGCAGGCTCCGCGTCCGCTCCTTGAAACAGTGCGTCTTCTGCTCGCCGTCCCAGATGGTCCGAGGCAGCGGGAACTTCTTGCGCACGCGGTACTTGTCCACGGGACCCAGCGGGCGCCCGCGCAGCTTCTCGGCCTCCTGGTAGTGCGCCTCCAGCCACATGGCCTGCAGCTTGCCGTGCGAGTCCTTGGTGAACTTGTGGTTCTCCAGGATGTGGTAGAGGTCGCGGAAGTTGCCCGTGTGGAAGGCCACCACGGCGCGGGCGCGCAGGATGGACTCGTGCTTGTTGATGGCCTCGCAGGCGCCCGGCGCCACGGGCAGCGACCACAGGAAGCGGCCCAGCCGCTCGATGTCGCCCGTCTCCTCCAGCGTCTCGCAGACGCTCGCCACCTGCTCCGGGGAGAAGTTGAGCGTGGGTAGCTGGAACATGGACAAGTCTTCCGGGGAGCGGGCGGCCGGCGCGCCGTTCGCCAGGAGCAGCGGGCGATCGGCGAAGTTGGGCAGGAAGAAGTGGGAGGGATAAAGCTCTAAAGGCGATCGGAAAACCATGGAAATCGCCGGAGAGACGCAGCCCGACTACGGAGAAGAAGGAAGAGAAGAAAAAAAAAGAAATACGGGGGCCGACCAGCCCGACGCCAGCAGCCAGCGCGGCCGAGTTGCGCGTCTGACCCCCCAGAAGAAGGAAGGGGGAAAAGGGGGAGAGGAAGAAGGGAAAAAAAAAAAAAGCAGATCGAATGATTCAATGGCTATCGCCTAATGACACCGGCCGCATAATATCTCCCCCCTAAATCCGCCGTTGAGTGTAGCATTGAAACATTTTTGTTTCCCTTTTCTATTGGTCTTCTTGGTGTCGCCGCGCCGTTGCCATGGCGCCGCTGCCAATCACTGTCAAGCGTGCCAATCATTAGCCAGTACGTAAGCGCGAGGCTTTCACCACCGGTGCCGCGCGCGCGGGGGGTTATCGGAGTCTTCCATCGCCACGGCAACCCCCGCCCCTGCCCCCGCCCCCTACCCCCTCCCCTCCCTCCCCTTTTTATACATCCCAGCCCTTTGGTCGCGGCACGGAATGACGGGCTGGAATATTATTGCCATCTTTTCGCGGGGCTGCTGAAAGTACTTTTCAAATAACAACAACAGATGAAGAAAATACGCGTGGCGGGACGACAGGCCGGAGAGGCACGGCGGCCTGCAAATGAGGGCGACGAGTGGACAACAAAGAAAAAAAAACTCATCACGTCAACTTTATTTGTGTGTGTTTGGTTAGCAGTGACTTTGTTAGCAGAGGTGCTCCGGATCGGCTGCGGTGGTGGTCCCGGTGCATGCTGCGATGTGACGCCGCTTCCCCCTGCTCGCGTCCGGGCCGGCTAACTCGGTTGGTCCCGCCTCACCTCACCTCACCTCACCTCATCCCCCCCCCCCCCACCCAACAAGCCTCCAAGTTAAGAAACCTCGCTGCTCATGTGTGACTTCTGATGCCCCCCCCCTCCCTCCCCCCTCTGTTTTTTTTTCTTCTTGCAGCTAAGGACACGATCCATGTCCACATCTCCACGGTCACAGGACTCGGCTTAGTGCGGTAGCCGCGGCGCTCGGTGTGATTTTCATGCTTGTGGCTCATATTCAACCCCGGGTGTCAAAATCGCGCCGATGGAGGCATAGTGACGCGCATTGTGAGCCGCCGCCGCCGCCGCCACCGCCGCCGCCTAATCCGAACGGCGGAAAGCTGACATAATGATCCTAAGCCGCCTTTGCCGCAAATCGTTGCGGAATTCAAAACTTATCCTCCGCTCTGTGTTTCTAGATGTGCACCTTGTCCCGCGCCACAAACTTTCACAAGCTGGACTCGAAGCCGTGCACGCGAGCTGCTCCGCGTGAGGACATTTGGGTGAGTTGCTCGACGTCAACTCAGGGAAGGGAAGTCATTATTTGAGATGGAAGGAGATGGGCATGGAAGGGAGGGGCTGTGTGTGTGTGGGGGGGGGGGGCAGGTGGGGCTCCTCCTCGTAGTGGAAGTAAAAGGCGGTATTTTCACGCTGGGGTTCAAGCTGCAAGCCTTCAATACGCCTCGCCCCAAATGAAGTCACAAGTGAAGGGCTTAGCAGAGGCGCATAATGCAAAGCCTCCTTACCTGACCGGCGCTCCAATTTCCTAGTGCGCCACTCCAACGTCAAGCTGCGGGTCTTATCTGACATTCGTGCAGGACACCTTTTTTTTTTGTTGTTTTCAACCCTCGCAGGCAATTCGGAAATCGCTGCTAGAGCGGACAAGAGGTGAAATGTAAAACCTGAATGGGAAAGGGTGCCAGTGGTGGGTGGTGGGTGGCTGCTTTGGGGGTGGTGGTGGTGGTGGTGGTGCAATTAGCATTGCACATTCTTCTACGCGCCTTTTGTTTACGTTAAGCTTGTAATTAACACCCCTCCCAAACAAGTTTATTCACCTGCCGCTAATTGTGTGTTTATCCCAGGGCTTGCTCAATGTTCCGAGCAGCGGGGGGCAGATTGCTGTGTGCTATGTGTGTGTGTGTGTGTGTGTGTGTGTGTTGTAGTTTTAAATCCTCAGTGCACCCCGCTTGGGACAATTCTTATTAGTTATCGTCGCTACGACGCTCCAATCTTGCTCCTGCAAAGTGGATGAAATGGGGCATGTGACGTCACAAGAAGAAGAAGAAGAAGAAGCCAGAGAGGTCACAAATGCAACTCCTTGCTATTTTCTTCCTGTGAATATTTTTTCTCTCTCTCTCTCTATCTGTGCGCGTGCAGATGTAGCCACGCACGCGCGCACACGCAGGACCCTGCTTGGCCACACAGTGCGGCAGCACACACGGAGGGAGCATACGCATCATCAATACGGTAAGAAATATTTTGTTCAATTTGGCGCAAAGTCTCTTGGAATTTGTTTTATTTTATTATTATTTTTTTTTGCATGCTTGTCTGTGTGTGTGTGTGTGTGCGAGCGATTTGAAATGGCACATCTTGGTTGTAATTCTGAATGATTTTTGTGTTGAAATGTCTTTTAATTTTTCTTTTTTTAGCGCTTGTAATGCAGCGTTGCATTTGTGGACAAGGTGGGAATTATACGGCGGCCCCACGTGAGTATCCCTTCAAATGTCAAGTGTTTAAAAAAAAAAACACAGAAAACGACTAATTGCTGCCCATGCGCTGGTTTAATTCTGGAAAAGGCACATCGATGACAAATGAGCAAATAAGGAGTCGTTTCTTGTTTCTCTATTGCGTGTGCAAAAGAAACTTGCATTAAAGCTTTTTTTTAAGTGGGTTTCCAAGCGCGCCGATTTTCTGCAACGCTCGAGAGTCTTTATTTGAATTTTCGGCCTTACGTGAACGTAAAGTTCAATCGTTTGATTTTTTTAATAGCCGTTTTATTTAATTTGCACTTCCCTTTCTTTGCTTTATTGTAGCGCGGTCGAGAGTCTACTTTCCAGTGTGTCATTATTCTTATAAATATATAATATTGATGCTAATATTTGGCGGTATAACTCCCGAAAATAATAATTACTGTTTTCAATTCTCCAATTTACATTTCCGGCAGTGTTATTTGAACGGGCAAGTTTTTTTCTTTTTTTCTAAACATTTTTTTAATACATCAAACGTGCACAACATGTCGCGTTGGCGTTTTCATGCCTCGCGATATTGACGAGGCTTGTAAAATGAACCAAGAAAAAAAAAATTCGAAACGCAGCAGAAGTCGCAACAGAAAGTTTCAAACATTTCTCTCCCTCTTTTCTTCTTACCCGGCCCCCCCAACCCCACCCCTCCAGTCTGCTTCTTTTTCTTCTTCTTCTTCTTGTATGCGCTTTGCATTGTGTGCCCTCATTAGGGGCACTTCCTGGCAGGGCCGCGCGCTTGTATCCGAGCTGTCCAATCAGTGTATTTACACGGCTTGTTAGCGACAGTTAATGAGGGGTGCACCCCCCCCCCCACCCAACACCCTCCCCAGTCGACCCCGCCTGCTTCCCCACGACACACAAGACCCTCCTCAACATTAAGATTTACATTGTGTCAACTTCTAATGAAGATTCGGACAAAAATTCCTCCAAGTTGGGCTCAATGGAGGGATCCTAATATAATATATAATATATATCATTCTAATATAACATTCTATATATACATCCATATAAATATATGTACAGTATATATATATATATACACAAGCACGGAGGACGGCTTCTCTTACTACAGGTCTGCAAAGAAGAATTTGCACGTCTGCGTCATTAGTCAGTTCTATGCAGAGAAGGTGACGTGTATGAGTGTGTGTGTGTGTTGAGGGTGGCGGGTGGTGAAGGAGGGGGGGGGCTGCTTGGCAGTGTGTGTCACCAGCGTGATGGATCCGCCATTGTGTGCTGAATGAGGCTTGACACGCCGGCAGGCTTCTTGCCGCGGTGTAGAGGAGCAAGTTCACTTTACAATCTCCCACCGGATCACCGGCGGTGATTTCTGCTTGTTTTGGGGGGGTCATGGTTTTATTTTATGATTATAGTCGAATTCATGTTTGGTCACTGATTTGCATTAGCGCGTTGAATGCGGTTTAGCGCTCGGAAGCAAGTTATCAACTTGAAAAAGTACACTTCGCAAGATCATTGACGGAGAACGTCATTGAAATGTCCGTCGGTGCGCCCTCCATTGGACAAAATGAGCAACAACAGTTATTTTGACTGAACCACTGCATTTGCGCCCACTGGCGGGTTGGTTCCGGCCCGCGGGCCGTATTTTTATTTGTTTTTTTTTTTTTCAAAGTGTTTCAACGGTTCTGCGGAGTCACCCTGAAAAATATAGCTGGCGGCGGTGATGGTTAGCGTGTGTATTTGAAACGTGAATAGCAATTTTAATATCATTTCATTGAGGCTTAGTTGAATTTGCCGTTTCCCGGCCGCATTGAACCCTCCGATTCTGATTCGCTCCTCTCCTCCCATCCTCGCGCATCCAGTCAGGTACACACGCGGCGCTCCCTGAAGTGGTGAATGGTGCCCCCCCTCCCTCCCCTTCCCCACCCAAGCCCTCTTTTCCTCCTTAGAGACACCACTTAAGAATCAATTAGGCCTCCTCTGCTCCCGCCACCGCGAGGCATAAACAGGTGGCCTCCGAAATGCGCACATTTCCAATTCCAACTCCGGACTTGGAGGTCACCGCTACTGATCGGCCGTCAGTGCTCGAAATGGCTCCGAAATCAAATCGTCATCCGGTACGCGGGCAGCGGATGTGCCGCAAAGTGCAAGACTAAAGTGCGGCGGTTCAGTCGTGCAAGATTGAAGACTGTTGCAGAAAGCGAAGGCGCCGTCACAGGCCGCACATGGGCGCGCTCCCTTTCCCCACGGGGGAGGCCGCGGGCTCCGAAACGGCCCCCGTTTTTCAGCTGCGTCCACGTGGTCAACGGCAATCGGCTAAAGTGTTGGCGGACAACAGAATCGAGCGAAAGGAATGGGGCGAGGCCGTCGCCGATGAGGATTATCCCCCCCCCCCCAAAAAAAAAAAAACGAGCGTCCGCTCGATCCGATTTCAGCAGGACGCCACGGCGGAGGCCCGCCCTTCAAGATGCATTCTCCGAGGCGGCTTCAAATGACGACGATATATCGTATATCGGACGCAATCGATGTAGGGCGCATTTATTTAGTGGTTTCGGAGCAGGGGGGCAAACCCAGGTTCAACCCCGCACAGCCCGCAAAGGATTTCATTAGGATTTGAAGAAATTAAATCGGCGCGCAGAGCGGGCAAAAGACGAGCACTCGCACCCCCCGCCCTGCTTCTTCGCCGCCTTCTTGCAAGTTTTCATTCATTCATCGCGTGGTGCCCGCCCGCACATGTGACGGCGCGGCCGCGGATCTCGACGCGGATTTCGGAGGGAGAGCCTTCTCGAGGCGACTTGATCAAACATTCATGCGTGGCAGCTGCACTTGCGCGTCTCTCGCGGACGGAGACCCGCCCCAAGCCCTCGCCCCCAAGCCCTCATGAACATGAATGCAAGCAACGGAGCGCACGAGAACACCCGGAGATGATCACCATTAGAATGATCATTATTGGAAACTCAAATCAAACGAAAACATTGGACTAAACCTCACATTTGAACTTTATCATATTCGGAGGCCAATATGCGATTTTTCGTGGGGGAGGGCGGGGTCCCCCCCACCCCATTGTAAGGCCTCACAATCCCATTTTTTAAATTTTTGTGACGATGACAATTCTTGTCATATCTTGTAATCGTTCTCCAAGTGGCACTCCAATCAATCCTTGTTGTCATGAGATCAAATTGTTGATATTTGGAAGCGCGCTCCTTTCTCATCTCGTCATCGTCCATTGTTCAGTATTGACGTGCACCTCGTGGCTTCTCTTCTTTCTCGTAGGCCCGAGATCTTAAATTACAAATGTGGTTTTGTAGCAACAGAGAATTAAAAAAAAAAACCCGAAAACGAATGTCGTGCAGCGGTAATGGGAAGTCGTCGGAAGGTGAAGTTCACGGCGAGGTTAAAGTCACATGTCCACAACTTCTACGTGACCCCCCCCGCCACCCACACCAAACCCACCCACACATGTGACCTTCCTTCCTATGCAGGTGGATGACCCCCCCACCCCCCCACACCCACCATTGAGACGTTTGTTTTTGCCCCTTTTATGAAATGTGTTCCCACCCGCCCCCGCCCTCCCCCAACAGGAAGTCAAGCAGCCTCCCCGCGTCACGCAGGACCGAGAAGCAGAGCTTGGCGCTTTTGACATGGCGCGGAATGTTTGGGGTGAATTTGCCGCTTCTATTTTGAGCCTGGCCGCCAAAAGTGCCGCTCTACACCTCAACGTTTGACCCCCTCGCAAGAAGAAAAAGCACATTTCACGTTAAAACACACACACACACGTGCTCAATTTCACGTTTCAAAAGAGAAAAACAAAACGCTCCAAAATCCTGGCCACACACCCGTCAAATAAAACGCAACAATGCCGAAAAGATGCGGGAAGAGACACAATGGCGTCTCCAAGAATGGTCCATGGTCAAGGCTTATTTGCTTATTATTTATTTCCGATTTTGGATTTTTCTTTCCTGTCCAAAGGCGCCATGTTTGGTGACGTTGAGACACCTCCTGGCAACGTCACACTGTTCCAAATTTTCTTCCAAATTGAACCAAAAGACCGAGAAGGGAAAAGTTTGTCACAACGTGCAGTCACCGGGGAGCTTTCAGCAGAGGCCTGCGGGATTCTCGGGCTGCGTGTGTGACGTTGGTGAATGAAATCAAATGAACGTTGCGATTCTTTTAATCAGGATTTAAATTTAAAAAAAACATCTATTTATCAACATCACTTGTTCTTTTGGTGTCCGTGTGTAACTCTTCTCCTCCAGAATGATTTGAAGTCAGACCATTTCTGCGTCTTATATAGATACACACACGTGCGCGCGCGCGCGCGATACGTGGGAGTGTGTGTGTGTTGTTCCCAGCCGTTTCTAATCCCCCATTCAATTTTCACAAGCGGTTGCTAAGGTTACAAATTACCTTTGGTGCAGGTAAGTGGTTTCTTTTTTGACACCGGATACCCCAATCGCTTTTTTTCTTTTTGTTTGTTTGTTTCCACGGAACACGTTATTTCACGGAGGATGAGCGCAACGGCCGATTCGCTTGTTCTCGGAATATTCCGCCGCACGTGGCGTATCACCTGAGACCATATGCATTCACGGAAAGAAGGAGCTTCAATGGAATCCGCGTTGTCTTCCGCCGACGGGTGTCAAAACGCCCCCAGCGCATTCTTGCAGGCATTTTGCCGCTTTGACAATTTGGAATGAAAGCGGATGAAGCTGAGCCCAAATTGACCAGGCTGGCGATGCTCAGAAGATTGACCACGAGAGCTTCAGCAAATAAAGGTCCACGCAAGCATGCACACTAAATCTTCTCCAAAACGAGTTGGTGATACAAACTCATTTTCATTTTGGCTCTGACAGCGACGGACTTGTATTCACAAAAGACCGTTTCAGAAATGAATTGACAAAGATTGGTGGTTATTATTTATTTTTTTCCGTCTAAAAAAGGCGTTTTTAGACGGAAAAAACAACGATGTACAGTAAGGTGTTTTTAGACGAAAAAAAAACGACCATGTATATAGGAAGGCGTTTTTTGACGAAAAAAAACGACCATGTATAGTAAGGCGTTTTAAGCTGAAAAAAACAACCATGTATAGTAAGGCCTTTTTAGCCGAAAAAAACGACCATGTATAGTAAGGCGTTTTTAGACGAAAAAAAAGACCATGTATAGTAAGGCGTTTTGAGTTGAAAAAAACGACCATGTATAGTAAGGCGTTTTTAGATGAAAAAAACGACCATGTATAGTAAGGCATTTTTAGACGAAAAAACCGACCATGTATAGTAAGGCGTTTTTAGACGAAAAAAACGACCATGTAGAGAAAGGCGTTTTTAGACCGAAAAAAACGACCATGTATAGTAAGGCGTTTTAAGCTGAAAAAAACAACCATGTATAGTAAGGCCTTTTTAGCCGAAAAAAAACGACCATGTATAGTAAGGCGTTTTTAGACGAAAAAAATGACCATGTATAGTAAGGCGTTTTGAGTTGAAAAAAACGACCATGTATAGTAAGGCGTTTTTAGATGAAAAAAACGACCATGTATAGTAAGGCCTTTTTAGCCGAAAAAAAACGACCATGTATAGTAAGGCGTTTTTAGACGAAAAAAAAGACCATGTATAGTAAGGCGTTTTGAGTTGAAAAAAACGACCATGTATAGTAAGGCGTTTTTAGATGAAAAAAACGACCATGTATAGTAAGGCGTTTTTAGACCGAAAAAAACGACCATGTATAGTAAGGCGTTTTTAGACGAAAAAAAGACCATGTATAGTAAGGCGTTTTTAGACCAAGGAGTTTTTTTTTGTGTTTTTTTTCGGCTAAAAATGCCTTACCATACATGGTCGTTTTTTTCGGCTAAAAACGCCTTACTATACATGGTCGGTTTTTTTGGTCTAAAAACGCCTTACTATACATGGTTGTTTTTTTGGTCTAAAAACGCCTTACTATACATGGTTGTTTTTTTCATCTAAAAACGCCTTACTATACATGGTCGTTTTTTTTTTACTAAAAACGCCTTACTATACATGGTCGTATTTTTTCGACTAAAAACGCCTTACTATACATGGTCGTTTTTTTCGACTAAAAACGCCTTACTATACATGGTCATTTTTTTCAGCTAAAAACGCCTTACTATACATGGTCATTTTTTTCAGCTAAAAACGCCTTACTATGCATGGTCGTTTTTTTCGTCTAAAAATGCCTTACTATACATGGTCGTTTTTTCGTCTAAAAACGCCTTACTATACATGGTTGTTTTTTTTTCAGCTAAAAACGCCTTACTATACATGGTTGTTTTTTTTTCGTTGAAAAACGCCTTACTATACATGGTCGTTTTTTTCGTCTAAAAATGCCTTACTATATATGGTCGTTCTTTTTGGTCTAAAAACGCCTTACTATACATGGTCGTTTTTTTTCGTTGAAAAACGCCTTACTATACATTGTCGTTTTTTTTCGGCTAAAAACGCCTTACTATACATGGTCGTTTTTTTCGTCTAAAAACGCCTTACTATACATGGTCGTTTTTTTCGTCTAAAAATGCCTTACTATACATGGTCGTTCTTTTTGGTCTAAAAACGCCTTACTATACATGGTCGTTTTTTTTCGTTGAAAAACGCCTTACTATACATTGTCGGTTTTTTTTACTAAAAACGCCTTACTATACATGGTCGTATTTTTTCGACTAAAAACGCCTTACTATACATGGTCGTTTTTTTGGGTCTAAAAACGCCTTACTATACATGGTCGTTTTTTTCGTCTAAAAACGCCTTACTATACATGGTCGTTTTTTTCGTCTAAAAATGCCTTACTATACATGGTCGTTCTTTTTGGTCTAAAAACGCCTTACTATACATGGTCGTTTTTTTTCGTTGAAAAATGCCTTACTATACATTGTCGGTTTTTTTTACTAAAAACGCCTTACTATACATGGTCGTATTTTTTCGACTAAAAACGCCTTACTATACATGGTGGTTTTTTTGGGTCTAAAAACGCCTTACTATACATGGTTGTTTTTTTCATCTAAAAACGCCTTACTATACATGGTTGTTTTTTTTTACTAAAAACGCCTTACTATACATGGTCGTATTTTTTCGACTAAAAACGCCTTACTATACATGGTCGTTTTTTTTTACTAAAAACGCCTTACTATACATGGTCATTTTTTTCGACTAAAAACGCCTTACTATACATGGTCGTTTTTTTCATCTAAAAACGCCTTACTATACATGGTCGTTTTTTTCAGCTAAAAACGCCTTACTATACATGGTCGTTTTTTTCGTCTAAAAACGCCTTACTATACATGGTCGTTTTTTTCAGCTAAAAACGCCTTACTTTACATGGTCGTTCTTTTTGGTCTAAAAACGCCTTACTATACATGGTCGTTTTTTTTCGTTGAAAAATGCCTTACTATACATTGTCGGTTTTTTTTACTAAAAACGCCTTACTATACATGGTCGTATTTTTTCGACTAAAAACGCCTTACTATACATGGTGGTTTTTTTGGGTCTAAAAACGCCTTACTATACATGGTTGTTTTTTTCATCTAAAAACGCCTTACTATACATGGTTGTTTTTTTTTACTAAAAACGCCTTACTATACATGGTCGTATTTTTTCGACTAAAAACGCCTTACTATACATGGTCGTTTTTTTTTACTAAAAACGCCTTACTATACATGGTCATTTTTTTCGACTAAAAACGCCTTACTATACATGGTCGTTTTTTTCATCTAAAAACGCCTTACTATACATGGTCGTTTTTTTCAGCTAAAAACGCCTTACTATACATGGTCGTTTTTTTCGTCTAAAAACGCCTTACTATACATGGTCGTTTTTTTCAGCTAAAAACGCCTTACTTTACATGGTCGTTCTTTTTGGTCTAAAAACGCCTTACTATACATGGTCGTTTTTTTTCGTTGAAAAACGCCTTACTATACATGGTCGTTTTTTTTCGGCTAAAAACGCCTTACTATACATTGTCGTTTTTTTCGTCGAAAAACGCCTCACTATTCATCAGGGGTGTATAAAACAGGGCCGGAACCGGCCCGCAAGGAGGTTTGATCAGGCCCGCGGGATAATTCAAAAGGGGAAAAATGCACAAAAGACACTGAAGAATATTTTTAATACGGTGCAATTTGTGGAATGTCCTCCGTTTTGTTCACGGAAGAAGACAGCAGCAGCCCGAGTCTGTCACTGAGACAGACCCAACACAACAAGCCTCATTTCATTTTTCAGAGTTGAAGGAAGATTGTTTCTGGGTCCTCCGTGCCACAAGAGGGAGTCACCTGCTCACCGCCAGAGTCCACCTATGAGCACAGACCTCCAGGCAACACCTTTTGCTCTTCTTCCCGTTATTCGCAAGGTGCTGAAGTCAAACTTTGAGCGAGCCTGAAAAGTAGGAGACATTTACACTCGTTCAATGCACCATCACGACTACTTTTTGGACTTGTTTTTTTTCTCCCCCAGGTAGCAGTAAACATGATCGGCTTCCTGCTCTCAAAAGACCCAACAGTCTATCTCCCTGGTCAGTTTCATGCCAAACACATCTTTGCCTGCACAAGAAATTGACTTGCGTGTAACTCACGGATGCCTTTCCTCTCAGGTCAACACACCCGTCCCACGTTTTTCCTAAGAGCTGACCACTTCGCAGCCCAGCAACTTGCAACTTTTTTCCTCTCCTATTGTGATTGTCTATTCTGCAAAAGAAATAAAGCTTGATTACAAAAAACACTTAAACTCATCTTCATTTTTAAACACATCACCACAATCCAACATTAAAAAAAAATTAACCAAAATTATTTTCAGTTTCTTTCTAAATTCCGCCCCCCCCCCCCCCAATTTTTTTGTCCTGGAGTTCAGGCAGAAAAATCCAGGAAAGTGGGTGTGGACTGGCTGGAATGATGCTGATTGCCTGAGTGGAGCATGACAATAACAAGCAGTTTGGTGGAAATGAGGGCGTGGTTTCTAAGGGGCGGGGTTATGCAAATTTAGACATTCTGATTGGTCAGAACTTGGAAAGTGGGCAGGGTTATGCAAATAAGGGCCTCACCGCAATTGGTGGATGTCAAATTGAAGTTCTTTTGGGCGGGCATTGCAGCACGTTTTCAAAGTCTTGAGCTCAAACTTGCACTTGGGTCACATCAAAGCTCGATTCCTGGAGTTTTGAGTCATGTGGAGACCAACAGTGAAAAGACTGTCTGATGTCACTGAAGCGCAATTCTTTTTTTCGTCTAAAAACGCCTTACTATACATGGTCGTTTTTTTTTCAGCTAAAAATGCCTTACTGTAGGTTCAGGTTGGCGTCCCTTTCGCATGTCCTCCGAGTCTGGCAGCTGCGCCTTTGGCTGGCCCAGTAATCCGACTCATCTGGTCAGGCAGAAAAACAAAACAAAAGTGGAAAGTCACACACTGTAGTCCATAAAAAAGTTTTTTTCATTCGAGTCATTCTTCGAAAAGTGGCAGACTTTTACAATACAATACAATACATGCTGATTTATATGACGCTTTCACAACAGCGGCAGCTGTAACAAAGCGCTTAACAAAACAGTTCACATCAAGTCAAATAATAAACACAACACATAACATAAAACACGGACAGTCGTGCAGTCCTAACCCCTTTTCCATTACACGCTTTGCTGTTTAAAGCAGTTTGAGATGAAAAAGGACAGAATCCAAGTGTGGCTCAGAGACGTCATGCTCAAAATGTGCACACGTCGGCTACAAGCCAAGTTTCAACTTTGACTTTCAAGCCGTCCATTTCCAAACGTGCCCGCACTCGCAATGAATCTGTTTGAGCGATCCACTCGCGGCCCCCTCCCCACACCTAAAGTGCAATGAGCAACCTCCTTTCGAAAACTAAATGAACAAAGTCACGGGTGCATTTGTGGGAATAGTTTTGAAACAAATCAGAAAACTATTCAAGTCAAACGCTGTTCGCGGTTGTTTTTTGATTGACAGCTGGGGTCCACTTGCTCGCTCACTGCCCCCTTGGCTGACGTTGTTTTTTTTCGTGGAGTCACAACAACAAAATTCAAGGAGCAACGTGTCGTAATAACTCACCCCAATCGTCTACATTTATACACTCAGAGATAAACTGCGAAGTCCGTTTAAAATGTTAAAATTACTCACTGAGAATAGGGCTTGCGGACAGCGGAAAAACTTGAACTCATTGAACCGGATGTGGTACCGTTCTTGTGCTTGTACTTTTTCTTCTTCATGGTGAATTGGATGTCTTCAGTTCGTATCGCCCCCTACTGTCCGGGAAACCACAAAGGCGTTTGGCAAGCAATCGGAATTGAATTTACAGTCTTAGCCAAGCGTGCTGAAAACACAAAACACTAAATTCGGGCAGATCTTGAAGAAGCGCAGATTTCAAGGGCAGCTGATCCACTGAGCTGGTGGAAATACCGAGCTTCCGTCTACCCCCGTTTGATCAAAGTAACGGAGAGTAGATTGTAGTGCATTGTGGCAACATCTTTCTAACTTCCGGGTTGGGTGAACGCTGGCGCGTTTTGGCTGCCGCTGCTCAACCCGTATTGTTTGGTGTTTTTTTGTTATTGTAAAGTGTCCTTGGGTGTCTTGAAAGGCGCTTATAAATAAAATGTATTATTATTATTATTATTATTATTATCTGTCCCGTCAAAGATGATGTCTGGTCAAATAGAAGTGTTCCAAGTTGAAGTATTTAGTTTTGTTGACTGCAAATCCAAAATAAAGCAAGGAGGATTGGATGTTTTGTTCACTGCTGCTATTTTTTGTTATGATGCAGCAAGTTGGATTGTTGTTGGTTGAAGTTTCATTTTGTTGCTTGTTTATTGTTTGGAGCCCCTTTTTAATGTTCAATAAAATAAGTAAAATAAGACACCACTCCAGGTCCCGAGAACTAAGGTCAGAGGCGAGGGAGCCTTTTCCCAAGGCCGCTCCCTCTTTTTGGAATGAACGTGGGGCAAGTCCACTTTTGTGTTCGCGGAAAGTTCCATCATCAGAACGTTTGCGTGACAGGCCATTGTGGCCGTAAATATCGGATGGCGTTACTCCTCCTTCCTTCCTGAGCGGGGGAGGAGAAAAGGCAGGATTAAGTCATCGTTGGCAACCGCCGTGTTTTTTGCCAAAAGGTCTCAGGTGGCTCCATTGCTCAAGCATGCGGAAATGAGCCGGTCTTAGCCACCTTATACAGGTGCGTCTCAAACTCCGCCTCCTCCTTCCTGCAATCGGCCGTTCAAGTGGCGGCAAATGGCTTCTGCGCTGACATTCAAGCAAGCGCATTTATCGGCGTCGTGCACTTCACCTTGGTGAATGAAGCCCATTTGTAATGCGGCGATGGCGGCGGAGCTCTCCCTACCTGGCCTAAGTGGCGGCCGTGTGAACGGGGGTGCGGGGGGGAGGCCTGGATACTCGACTCTCAAATGTCACGGCGGAGAAACGGCGAGGGGAAAGGAAAACGGGCCCATCTTTAATTGGGCTAAGTGTATCCTTTTCCGGCGGCGACTCGTCAGCTAATGGTAAATGCGCGGCTCCGTCCTCAAAGGTCGCGCCTCCAACGACCCCGCCAAACAATGCGAGGCGCGAGAGACAAAGGCCGCGTCTCACGTCGGAGCGCTCTCCTCCAACGGCGCGCTCCTTATCGTCGTTGGCGACATGACACCTTTTATGAGCGCTGCAAATTCCACGCAAGCGAAGCCGTTCTCGACACGACGGCGCCGCATCCCGTTGACGCGCCGCGCGGCTTTCATGTGGCGTTTTTACATGCCGGTCACTCGATCTAAATCCAACCGAGTCAAGCGACTTTCAAAAAAATAAGATCCAAAAACTCAGCGGCGGAGGCCTTTGTCTTGATTCTCGTCAGCGCCTTTAACGGCGGCCATTTGCAGCAGCTTATTAAGGTCCGGTGTTGCGTCCCCTCCCCGTGTTTACGCCAGCGCCCGCCCCCCCGCTGACCCGAAGCGACGGCTCTCGCCTTTTAGCATAACAAGCGCGTACCTCGCCGTCCGGGGGCCGCGGTCATTATACAGCACCCCGCCGTCGGCGCATTCCCGAGCGCCTCCCGGGCGTCCCGCAGGGCCCTGTTGTGGGAAGTGTTTTCATTTTGCGCACCACTGTGATTTGCATGCCTTCTTTTTAAATGCTTTTTAAAAGCCGGGGCCTCCTTCGGCATTAAACGGCGCTGCGGTCCGACTATTAAGTCGAGGGACACCGGCGCCGCTGTTGTGCTTTTTCAATTCCGCGGCGACGGGACGGCGGCGAGATGCCGCCTCGGCCCCCGGCGGCGGCGTTGCATCACATTTCCTCGGCCTTATTGCTTTTCTGATTACTCCCCCCCCCCCCCCCCCCATCCCGCGCCCGCCTTGTCCGGCTCTCAAAGTAAATTAATTGCAGCTCCGTTGATCTCGAACCAATTACCGTTGCGTCGACTTGTTCTGAGACCGTCGCGGCGGCCGCTCCCGACGTCCTCGAAGCAGTGTGCGAGCATCTTATTGGCGCGATCCTTCCAGAAGTGAGCCCCCCCGCTGTGTGTCTGCTTCTCTTATTTGAAGAAGACATCCTTTCGCAGATGAAGGGACTTGTTTGATGCAAAGTCTGCCCTTTGGCGTCCCGTTGAAAATTTGGATTGGCTTTGATGTTTCCGTGGCCTAACAATGGCCGTAATATGTTCAAAAAACAACAACATAAAAAGTCATAAAATGTCGGCAGGAGCTCTTCAAGAGTCCTCCCGCCCCCATTTTGACCAGGAGGAATTTGGCCGCCGGACAGCCCCGAGGCGCTCGTGTCATGGGGGGCATTTTTCACAGTGCTCTTTTGTTCAGCGGAGTTGTCGGCGCTGTTGGACAGTCTGCACATTGGTGCGGCTGGATGGATGGCAAACTTACCTTGCAGATGCTTTGGAGGGGGGGCAATGGCATACGGCTGCTTGCTCAAGTGCGAGTGTACTTCCTTTATTCACCTTTAGTCACAGTCGGATGCCATCAGACACACACACACACACACACACACACACACGCGTGTCCTAGATGAAAACATCGAAAAGCACTACGTGGTCAGGCTGCCTGGGGAATGTGTGGCCTGCGCTCTGATGCATCTCGACACACACACACACACAGTGTCACTTCTTTTCCGTGGAGACGACTCACTGACACCCCCATGTCGCACGGTAAGAGACCCCCATGCCTTCGAGACCCGCGCAGGCGCACCCCCCCTTTGGCGTTGCCCCGCTTGGGTGTCAGAAAACGGCAAGCGCCATTTTTCTCAAACGATCCCAAAGGTTGTCGCCTGCGTTCGAGTCTTTGTTTTGTCGTTATCGGTCAAGATGCGGAGCACTATGAAAAGACACACACACACGAGGAAAGAAATCAACATCAGCAGGAGGAGATTGCGAGCGATTTCCATTGATACTTTCAATTGGTTAATAACGTGCAAAACCCCCTCGATCGTTTCAACTTGTGTGGGGAGAAAAAAAAGAAAGAAAAAAAGAAATTGACCATATTTGGATATTTCCAGCCCACAGCGACGATGTGCTAAAACAAAACATCTGGGAAATGTTAGCCGCTCGCTGCACTTTGAAGGGCCAAAGGTCACTCAAACGGCAATGGGCGCGCGTGCCGCGGCCTCGGCTTTCTTATGCCCGCGTTGCGCCGCAGCCCATCGAGTACGGAAATTGCGGATTGAAATTTCTGGTAGGATTCCGCGAAAAGGTCGCGTCCGTCAATCACTTCTCCTTCTGTCACTTCCACTTGGGCTTAACATTTTGCCTGCGGGGATGTAATGTTATTCCCGAGCGTGGCCGTTGCTCACACTTTGCGCGTGCGCTCTTCACACCCGCGGCTACTCGTGCGCGTAAGTGGTTTGGGTTTGCTAGCCGTTGGCCGTCTGACGGCAGAGCTTCACGCGTCCACACGCGACGACTGCCTCGTGTCGATGCCGTACATTGTGAAAAAAAAAAAAAATAAAAAAATAGGTGTGCTCTAATCGTTGCAAGAATGTCAGCTGTGTGTGCGCGTGCGAGAGATGGCGAGCGAGAGAGGCGGCGAGCGTTGATTACACCCTCCTTCTCGACGACATTTCTCAAGCGCGTGTAATTGCAGTGAGCAGCGAGCCTCCTCAGCGTCCCGTCAATCGGAATCCGATCGGTTAGACGCGCGACTCCACCAAACGCAAAGTTGTGCCGAGAGCCAGCGCTTTCAACCGCGCTCGACGTCAACGGGAGGATTTGGCCGCAGAAGGACGACGAGTCCGAGCGTGTCTGCGCGGAAGCCGGGTGGCGTCTCGGTCCCGACCCGTCGTGCACAATTACCAGGTTTGGGTTTCGCACAATCACAATCAGGCGCTAAACAAGAGGCCGGGGAGGCCAATTAGCGCTTTGACCTCACGTCGCTCAAGGCCGAGCGCCGTGGAGAAGTCGCCGGAAACGGCAGAGAGGCGTGTCATCACAACCTGACCTGTCAGACAACAGCGACGCGCTCGCACGGTGACATTTGCACGGCGGCGACTTGCACCTCGGCTCGCGAGCCGGAGATGAGAGGTGTATTGATTTATTTGGGATGTCGAGCGACGGCGGTTTTCCGCCAAGCGTCAAAACAGGAAGTCCAATTAGCCAGAGTCAAAGGTTCGTGCCACTGGCTCGCCTCCAAGTTCGGCCGCAGGCATGAGCAGGCAACTAAAATACCTTTTCAGAGCGTCTAAAAAAAAAAAAAGAAGCTGTGTAAATGCTACAAAAACATTGCTGGGGTGTATTAAACTGCATATCTTGCAGTTTAATACACCTGTGCTATGTTAGCGCAAGAACGCTAATGACTTTGAAAGTTTTGCGGTAAAACGCGGGCAAAGGCTTTCGTCTTTTGGTGGTTTTGAACACGTAGGCTTGCGAAAAACAGTTGGACTTTGGCGGAAAACCGCCTTCAAAACAAATTACCCACCTTGTTGGCTTTATTTTGCGATACTGGGGGGGCTTGAGTCTCCCGCTGCGGTCCATGTGATGTTTGTGGCGCTCAACATATTCATGACGGAAACCCCCCGGGCGGCTGCTCGGCCCCGCCCACCCTTCGGGAGAAGAAGAAAAAGACCAAGAGGCGGCAAATGACATTGTCAATTCAAATCCCGCCGCTAATGCATCTCATTGAGTCCGCGTCGCCTTGGCGCCGCGCGCTCGCCCATGGCGGACCGACGCCGGCGACGCGAGACTTCGTGAAGCATTCATCAGTCCCGCACTGCCGGACGGGTGCGGCGTGAAGGCGGCTCGCCAATTCCGGTGTGAACGGAAGCATCGTCGCGATGCCCTGGCACCAACGAATACGCGGGCTCAATCAAGGCCTAAATAAAGCCGCTAGCCCGCCGCTAGCTCGCCGCCCCCCCACCCCCACCTCATCCTCCGCTTCTCTTGAGGTTCCTCGTCCTCCAAACTTTTGGAAACTCAATTATCTGGACAAAGCGGCTTTAAGGAGTGGCTGCCACTTACTCCTGAAGAGAACAACTTATTTGAAATTCATTATTGCGTGGAGGGCGATGGCGGCGGAGGAGGAGGGGGGAGAGGAAGGGGAGGGGCCCCTCCCATGTGCAGCACTTCATGTTCCTCTCTCTCTCTTTGGCGCACACTGTTGTCTCCTCACGTTAAAAAAAAAAAAAAAAAAACACCTGACTGGACCAATCGCAACTCTCGTCTGCATACAAGTCCGCCTACCGTCATGCAATTTTAACCAGTGTCGGGCCATCTCACACACACACACACACACACACACACAGACGGTCACACGGTACACTCGATTGTGCGGCCTTATTAATTTATCCGATGCAAATGAGACACGGAGATGTTCCACATCTCGCCGCTGCTTCCACACGCATGAATATGGATGCGGCGAGGTTAGCGAGGAGGCCAAGATGGACACCTCCACATCCAGTCCGCTACCAACACCCCCGAAACCAGGGACATGTCTTGGAATCCAGGTTCTTAGATTTTGGACGAAAAGAGCGACAAATGAAGAAAAGCGCTCCTCCCGCTTTGAGAGAAAACGTCTGGCGTGAGATGAGTCCAAACTTGGTGTCGTCTCTCGAACGGCCGTTCCGGACGGAACGTGAAAACAAATGAGATGTGTTATTGCATTCGCCGGCCACGAAAACAACAACAAAACAACTGCGAAGCCTCTCAACTCCGAGTGTCCTCTAATCCCGCCAAACATTTTGCATATGTACTTTTCTTTTTGTTGTTTTTTTACTTTGTGCTGCGGACGCAATAATCTGAGGCCGAATGGACGCAAATCCTCTGCGGCTCGCTTCAGCCTGCTCAGAAAGGGCACGGAAAGCCCTTCCAGAAAAGTTGGGACTGTTTGCGCGGCAGATTAAAGATTACGGCGGCGGCGCGGTGTTTGCGCGGGCCGCATGACTTTCACAACAACAGCGGCGCAGCCTAAGTGGTGTGGCTTTGAACTCGGCGGCGCGCTCGGGGCCTCGCCAAAACACGGAACATCTTATCCCGCGGTTAAAAACAAAACGCGCAACAGCCTCCCTATCCACAAAAGCTACGTTTCAAAATAACTCACTCGGCGCATGAGAAATACACCCGCCAGTGAAATCGACAGGTGGCGCTACAACCCGTTTTTGTAAGCGCATTTGATCCAATGGATAGTCTGCGCAAAAGACAACGTCGCCAATATTACTTGGGCTCCCTGAGCACTTGCGACCGTCTTCTTCCCGTCTAAGCGTACGAAGGATACGCTCTCATACTGCCCCCTGGTGGCCACGGCGTACATAGCGGGCGCAGTCGCACAGTTCATGACGTCATTTCTGTCTATTTTTAGTTCTTGCTTCCAGGTCTCTCTGTGAGGGGAGAGGGGGGTTCACTCCCAGTTTTACTGTACAAGCGATAGAAAGAAAATGAAAAATTTGAAATATTCAACCAACTTTGCCTAACGGAAGGCCGTTAGCTTAATGCTAACATGTAATGCAAAATGCCTTTGACGTGCTAACGCAACGGTTACGGCACTTTCTGCGGCCCAAAGATGACGCTCACGACCAGGATTTCATGACTTCACCAATGAACCCTTGCCGTGCTGTGTATTTTGCCGTTTTGTGATTTAATTTTTGTTTTTAAGTGATTGCTTTTGATGGCATTTTCCACACATGACCTAAAAATGCCAGGCAACGCTACAGCTATAAATTACAAGGCACGGAAAAGTCTTTTTCCTAGAAAAGAATGCAAAGATCTCAAAAATGGGATGCGCTCAGAAATAAATGAAAGGAAAGAGCTTTTGGCAAAGTAGCATTTTGGTACCGCTGACTTTGGCGCGGGCCTGACGCCACGGCGGAGGTGGCGCGGGGGGGGACCGTAACAGAAGCTGACAGCCGCTGTCACGCACGCCACGGCCCCGTTGTTGCGGCGAGACAGGAGGCGTCGCACTCGGACGGCTCGCCACCAGCGGGACTCTCACCCTCTCTCCTCTGCTGTCACACTCCATCATCTCCCCCCCCCAACCGTAGCGGACGTCCACGACTTTGCTAGCTCGTCGCCGTTGCCGCAATTTTCCGTCATCTCTCCGGAGCTTCGGCTCAGGTTTTTTTTTTTTTTTTTCATTGTTTGACACGAGGGAGTCAACGGCCGGTCTCTCCGAGCAGCGGGGCCGGCGATCGAAAAGTAACTGGGCAGGAAGTTGGCTGGAACTCGCTCAGCCGCTCAATAGACTGACGACGGCAAAGGCCGTCTTCCAGCCAGACTAAACCGACGGTGGCAAGCTCCGGAGCTGCGCCGATGCTTCCAATTTCTGGGAAAAAGAGGCCATCCGCTGGCTTTGCCCATCCACCGACAGCACGGTCAAAACGGCAAACGAGACCGGCCCCCCGGGGCTTCACCTTCGGGTCATTCTTGAAAAAGTGGGCCGCCCGAATGATGCGAGACGGGCACACAAACGAAGCGACGAGCCGCCATGGCCGCTCGACGGCGGCGTCCTTTCTGCCTCCGCCGGGGTTTGTTTGCGCGGCGGGCCCGGCCGCAATCAATGGCAAAGCCATTAGGGCCGGCGCTTGGAGCGCGGCGGCCCCATTTTAGCAATTTGCCCCGCATATGGAATTATTTGATCAATAGCATTGTGGCTTGACACAGAGGAGTAAATTATGTGATCAATGTGGACTTTTGCAAGAGTTGCGCCTAATCCCCCAATTCTGTCGTGCCGTCGGCGGGCCGCTCGATGGGAGAAGAGGGGCGCGCTACCTCGGGGGGGGGGGGGGGGGGCGGGGGGGGTGACAACGTCTTTCGAGAGAGGGGCACGCCGACGAGGCTATTAAATGGCAGAGAGGAAAAGCGAAGGTGTTCCCTTCGGCCTGCGAACACGCGACGCAACACCGATCTTTTTGCGCCACCTTTTCCGCATCCTGTGGAAAACCTCAAATGTGGGCAAGCATTCATGGCCGCTTTCGCTCTTTTGGGCGACGACGTTTGAAGAAACAAACGAGTCTCCATTTTGATATGTGGCCAAAGCTGCTCATCTTGGCTGCTCTCCAAGCGCATTGTGGATTTTGGAGCTCTTTCTAGCGTCCGTTTCTTTTGTTATTCGGCTGCAGCAGGCTCCTCCCCCTTTTTCCTCCTTCTACTTCTTCCTTTCGTAACTTTGCCGCTGCGGAGCGGCGATTTCACCACGCACGCCCGGCGCTGCTCATAGCGGGCTCGTTGTCATGTTTGTTTCCCGAGGAAAGGGAGAGACGGGGCTGATAGCTGGGCTTTGAGCCTGATTTGTTTTTACCTACGCCGCCACCGCCCCCCCCCCCCCCCCCCCCCTCGTCCTCTAAACCCACTTGTGCTGTCACACGGTAAAACTTGAAGCATCGGGTGAATGATAAGAAAGCGACACGAGGAGGTTGGGGCGGCGCGGACGAGGCGGGAGTGAGGGGGGCCTTGGGGTGGGGGGGGGGGGGGTGGGGGGGTGGCGACACAAAGAAGAGCCTGTCACGTTCACTTGGATGCTGAAGGATTAAAGCGAGCAGTCAGGTTGTAATTTTCCCCAGAAAGCTGAGGGGGAGCGGAGGATAAGTGAAGCGAGGGGGGGGGGGGGGGTAGGGCGGGGGAAGGTATCATCACTGATGTCTCTTTCCTCCGTGCCGGATGAGAGCCCGGCGCACTTTTAATGCGCCGACTTTAATGAGCTTGGCCTTGGTGTGCCTCGACTCGCCGGCGTTGCGCCGTGCGAATGGCGGCGCCACGACGGTCAAGAGCGGACGGCGAGCGAGCAAAGGCCAGTCTGGCCGCACATTTGCATCCGCTCCGCTACTCACCGCTCGCACGTTTCGGGCTTGCGCTTGCCAATTTTGCACAAAAAACAAAGCGGCAAGCCGGGAAGACAAAATCATAATTTGAGGGGCGGGTCGACCGGGGTGCAAAGGTCAAGAGTCGGGCAAATACTTGAAAGACGCTCGTCGGCACCGCGCGCGGAAACACGGCGTGAAGTAGAGGTTGACTTTTTTTGGAGGCGGGGGTGGGGGTGGGGGCATTTCCACCTGTACATCTGCCATTTAGAAGACAAAGTACGGTCGTCATGGCAACTAGCTTCGGGCTCCCACGACAAGCATTAAAGGCAGCCAAGATGGTACCACATTCACATTCTTACCATTTGGTGGGCTTCCTTTCGGAAAAACTCACAAAAGTCAACTCAGCCGCTTCAAAAGAAATACATTTGAGAGATATTGCATCAACGAGATGGGGATCCATCGCAAAACAATCGCGACTCGTCTCCATTCCAATCCCAGCTGGCCTCGGCGCCCACTGAGTCACGTCCGAAGTCGGATGGACGGGAAAGGCCGAGTCAGCGAGCCCAGCGCGCGTGAGTCACGGCGCCGAGGTGCTTTTGTCCCGGAACCGTGACACATCCGAGAGACGCGTCCGTCCGCCTCGGTCACCGACCCCATCGAGACACCGCGTCGGCTGTAAAATCACAGGGCCGGAGCGACTCCTTGGTCATCCCCTCCGCCATTCACAAAGGAGCCGCTCGGCCGCTCCTTTGTGGCAAAACGTCTTGTCGCTGCATTTTTCTGGCAAACTCGCCACTAGCGTACCTAACGAGGCGTGGAGCTGTTGACGCAGCGAGCGTTTCTCCCCGGAGGGACGGCCAGTAAGCCGGTCATGTTGTCAGCCCTGTTTTGATGTTTCAACGCAACAAAGAACACGGCGCGGGATTAAACGCTTATCACGTGACGCACTCATTACTCGGCGCTCGCTAAACACGCTTCTCTCTGTTTAGTGACATCAAACTTCACACGGTCTCAATGTAATCTCTCTCTCTCTTTTTTTTTTTTTTTTTAAGAGTCCAATCCAAGGGGGGGGGGTGTCCCATTTGAATGGAAAATGCCCCTTTGATGTCTCATTTGGTACTGAACACAATCCAGACGTGAAGACAATTCTCCCGTTGCACACTCAGCACTTTCGTCCCTTGCAGATAAGACCACAGTGGCGTCGTCACCGATTTTTCCTCTCCCACCCCCCTCTTCCCCCCTCCTCCTCCATTCCATTTGTGGAAATTGAATTGGCCCATATCTAATTTCACGTTGTCAACACCAGGGGTGTCCAAACTTTTTTATTTGAGGCCAGCATAGAGATTAAAAAATAAAATAAAAAATGGAATGTTTCAACTACCGGTCTCCAAACTAAGGCCCCGGGGCCATTTGCGTCCCACCTTCCATTTCAAGCAGAACCGGATCTACGCTGCGAGATCCAGAGGGCTGTTGGCCACCCCCCCCCCCAAAAAAAATCCTCAACTCTTTTCCTTAAGACCTTTAGGGTGTTTCAAAAAAAGTGGACGCATTTTCAAGTCCTTGCATTTTTTTTTCTCTAGGCGGCCCTCAAACAAAAAGTTTGGACACCCCAGCGTTAAGGCAAATAGTTGAGGCTTTTTCCATCGATCTCGCAGAGTAGATCCAGCTCTGCGGTCAACAGCGACCGAATCCCATCTCCGCATTCTGAAGCTCCCAAAAAGAACAAAATTGTCGTCAAGTGAGCATTTCTCAAATTTGAGGATCATTCATGTGATGTCTTCATCAATCAATCAGCGACAGAGCCGAAGCGAACAAAACTCTCCAAAATGGAGAGTGGGAATTACCGTCAAAGGCAACGTAAAAAAACAAGTCGCTTACACCTTCGTGTATTTAAAACAAGCACCAAAGCTTGCCTTCCACCGGCTTAATACTAACGCACGATGCAAAAACGCCATGAACGGGCTAACAAAGAGCGTCGACGGTCACGGTGGTACCGGGGGACCATTCGAAAGGTCCTTCAAGTCATACTGCCCCCTGGTGGCCAAGTCACGCAAAAACGGGAATACGGCAAGAGGTTCATCGTCACTCACTTATTTCAATTGTCCCTCCGTATGGGAAAATAGGCGCCTTTCTGGTTTTTTTGCGCTCGCCAAGACGGCCGGCATCCGGGAGTCCACGCGCGGGAGAAAGTCGAGTCAAATCAAAAGAGCAAAGGGCCGCCAACTTGCTTATTGGACACTTTCCCCTGGAAACAGATGGCCTCAGCACTGCCGTTTGTGTTGTGATGACAACAGAAATGTCCGTGCTGGTTTAGCCACTCGGCGCAGAGTGGCCGGCCGGCGTTTAAGGTGACACCGGCGACAGCGGCGCGGCGGCGCGGCGCCTCGCTAACCTGCGCTGGAGAGGTACAAGTGATTAAATCAACGGTCACGTCTCATCCTCCTCAACCCAGTCCGGCGCCTGCGGCCCCCGCAGGAGAGGGGGGGGGTGATTCACAGTTGAATAGGAAAGAGGAAGATCCGCCCCCCCACCCCCACCCCCGCAGACATGGTGCAACTACAATGCGATGCATAATGTAAATACTGCAGTCCACAGTGTATACATGTAAATGCTGAGACAATGCGTTGCGAAGCTAACGATGGCAGCGAGGTTCCATCCAAGCATCCATTTTGCGAACCGCTTTATCCACACAAGGGGAGAACAAGCGAACTCCGACCACGACCTCTGGACCGTGAGGTCGACGCGCTAACCGCAGGACCACCGTGCCACAGCCGAGAGGTTACCGATCGCAACCACGCAATAAGGCGCCAAATCCGAAAAAAATCGGGCATGTCGGCCAAAGTTTGAAATCCTCGCTTTGGATTTCACAGTCGGCCGGCGGGGAAGACGCGGAGAGCGCCGAATGCGACCGATGCGCGCAGCAAAATGAGGCTTTGATGAAAAGAATAAGCCGAAGAGGCGGGGCCCACGGAACATCATTACGCACGCGGGCTCCGTCGGGGGGCGATGCTATCGCTTTGTAGCTCCATCTTTGCCGGTGGCGGAGTCGTCGTCGACTCAAACCTTCCTCCCGCCCTTCTCCCTCCTCGGCGGCGGTGAAATATCGGTATTGTTTACGCAGGAGATTAGGGCCGAATTGGGCAGGAGGCGTTTGTCCTGCCATGACGGCGATAAAGATCTCGGGGACGGCCTTATCTGGGCTGCAGCCAGATGAAGTTGTTCCTTGTAATTACTGGTGGCGAGAGTAGATTTCACGGCCAGATTGGCGGGGAAAGAGAGAAGCCAAGCGAGGGGGAAGAAAAAAAAAAACAACAAAAGCCCTTATGCACACTTCATTTCCACCCCCGCCTGCATATTCGCGCTCTCGTCAGGCCGATCCGAATGCCGCCGCGCGTATCTTCACGACCTTTTGCGGGTGACTCATTGTCATCTTGCCGCTGATCTTTTCTCGCTGTCCGCCGCGCGGCAATTACCGCCTCGGAGGAGAATGTCAAACGTGGCCGCCGCCGCCGCAGGACGCAAAGGCCGCTGGCTTGCCACCCAAACTTTTTGGGGGCTTCGTCGTGCATTTGCTGAAATGATCGAGAGCGTTTGAAGCCGCCGGACTTTTGTGGCCAAAGCTTCCCGCGTACGATGAGCCTTTCAAATCCGCCCTTGAGATTTGCGCGTAAGGCAACCGGGACGGAAAATGACTCAATCGACGTTTCACGTCGGTACAAAGCGTGCGGTTTGGAACGTGCGACCATTTTATCTAGCAGAAATAATGAAATAACGCAGCGTTTTCCTTTTTCCATTAGCGTTAACGGTTTCGGTCTCCGCTTTAAATGTCACGGCGCAAAAATCACAGCGGTCGAATCGGTGAATTCATAAAAGCCGTCGGATTTCAGCGGCGTGGATAATGGCGTCTGCGTGGCGACCGAGTAATTCCACACCCGGTCACAAAAGTTTCAAATACAGTAAATATTCCCATCCCCCGCAATTCTATGAAAAGGAATATCCTTCACCCGTCATAAAAAGCTAGTCCTCAACGTTTCGACTACGATATTACGCGTTGGCGGAACTCAGGTAAGCGGAAATTCCGCCAACCGTAACCCGGATGGAGGTGTAATGCCGCGGGAGCTTGAATACCCGACGTGACGGAAAAGACACGACGCCGAGAAACGTTTTCACTTTGCGTTTTTCGATCATTTGGCTTTTCTGCGCCGCGCGACAACCTGATGGCTTGGGCCTCCTCGCCGTCGACATCGGCGGCCCCTCGCGACGAGCTTAGCTTCCCTCCGCTTGGGCGAGCGGCTTCCTCGCGATTCAATGGGGCACAATGGCCGGCGGGGACGTCGGCCCCCCGAGAAACGCAGCCGGTTTGACGCGTCGGCCAATCCGCTTTTGGTTCCTGCTCGACTGACGGCCGCGGTGTCTAATTACGCAGGAATGCAAGCCGGCTAATCCTTTAAATGGCGATCCGCAAGTAAAACTCGACACGTCGGGAGAACAAGTCGGAGGCTGCGGGAATCCCCTCTTAGACAATTTAGGAATAGGTCTGGCACATGTGAACGACTATTAATGGGTAGGTTGGCCCCGCGGACCGGCCACAATTACCTGAAGCAGTCTGGATGCTTGGCGTCTTCAAAGACTGCTGCGAAAAGTATATATATATAAAAAAAAAAAAGACATGTGAGGAGGGCTTATTCCAACGTGTCACGTACGAGGTCGACCAGAGGACATATGTGGACGCAACGCACCTTCGTCGGCCACGTCAATTCAAGGAACCTGAGCTGGTTTTAGTCAACGTCCTGGTTCAGGTATTTGCCAGCCTCTTCAAGTGATCACTCAACTTTGGAGTCAGCCAATCCTCCATCAAGCGTCTCCAGTTGCTCCATCATGCCGCTGCTGGCCTCCTGACTGAGGGAGCACATCCACCAACTCCTACTCTGGCATTCCTTCGCTGGCTGCCTCGACTTGTTTTTTTTTTTTTTTTTTTGGACCTATGAAGGCACCGTGGAAATCTTTCCAGCATCGGCCACACGAAGGCTTCTCGCCAACTAAAAGACGACTGCTCATGTCCAAAGCGTGCACGGCGGAGTCCCTAATGAACTCAACGGTCCCGAGTGCGCGCCGTCTGTCATCCCTCAGCATGGAGGACAACGGGCGAGCGGCGCGCCGGCCGGCTCGTCCGACTTGAGTCAGATGCGACCTGATTTGCTGACGGTAAGATCTCGTCGCATCAGCGAGGCGGCCGCGCGGGATTTGAAGCTCTGTTTACTTTGTTTAATGGCACAGCGCTGGGATGGCCTGTCTGCATACAAGCTTCGTGTGTGTGCGTGTGTGCGCACATCTAGCAGAGAAAAGAGCACATCCGTCGTCAAAAATTTTGCCTAAATAATGCAGCCGATCATGCATTGGTTGTGCAAAACACAAATATGAAGAAAAAGGGGGGTGGGGGTTGGGGGGGGGAAATCAAGAGCGATCATGGAGGCGTGCGGTACGCTCACCTCGTTTTAACGGACATTTCCAACGGGTGACCCGCGGGCTGCATGTTTCCCCGCCCGCACTCCGTCAAATGCTAAACGTAGCTTCGCTACCGCAGCGGACGACGAAAATACGCCATTTGGCGGTTTTTGGCGGCGGCCTGCAAATTTGGACTGCCGCCGACAACGTGTTGCTCAATCAAAAATCGAAAAGGCCTTTAGTGAGAATAAGATTTGCTCCTTGAGCGTCGCTAAACAAAAGTGAGCCAGCGGCGCCGCCAGCCCACCATAGCGCAGGCGCAGGCGCGCAAACACGCCGCATCCCCCGTTCCGGCCTTCCGACTGATCATCACACACTTGGTTGGTCCAGAAGAAAGACAATGTGTGCACCCGCCTGAGTGTGTCCATATTATGACACGAGTGCTTATCTTAGCATGTGTGATTTGCGGTATTATATGCCCCTCTGGTGTGTGTGTTTTACTTGCACTTGACTTGCATCTATGCGAAATGAGCGCCAGTGAGCTGTGAGCTCGCCTGCCGCTGAAAGTAGCGCGCATGTCGGTGAGCGAGCACCACCAAGAAAGCCAGATGAGGCAAGAAGGAGAGTGAGTGCTGAAGGGAGGGTGGGGGTGGAGAGAGGGGGGGGGGGGTTGTTGAGGAGGGGAGGGGGGCGGGCGGTGTAATGGTGCTACATGATGACTGTCCCTTTAAGGTCAACCTGTTGTTCTGCCCGCCTTCTTCTTTGGGCTGCCCGCGCACCTGCCTGCTTTGTGCCGCTGTGAAAACGTTTAACCGCTGCTCAATGAGGCCGACGGCGCCCCCTCCCGGTCAGCTCTCTCCACTGTGGGAGTGGGGTGGGGGGGTGCAGGATGTGAGCGGTGGAGAGAATGGGCCGGGGGGGGGGCAACAAAGGGCACATTCTCCCCTCCCCTGCATACTTTGGCCCACTTCATTCTGGCTCAGCCCGGGGCACGGCGCTTTTGTTTGCGGGAAGCGGGCTTTGGGCAGGGCTGCCAAGTGAACATCTCGTTGGCACACAAGGTGAAAGGGTGCAGGAGGGGGGGTTGGGGGGGCAGGTCTCATAGGCCTCTATAACCTACATTTGAGTTCTCGCGCGACACACTCACCGGATGCGGTGTTCCTTCAATTTCGATGCCTTACTGCGAAAGACATGTCCATCCATCCATTTTACGATCCACTTATCCTCACAAGGGGGGGGGGGGGGGAGCATATATACTGTATGTATACATCTATACTATAGATATATGTACACATATAGATACATATCTATATCTATATAGTGTATAGAGCTTGATATGACCAGCTCTGAAGATAGCATGGCCGATGCTCCAATGATGTTAGAGATTTTGAAAAATAAAATAAAATAAACTATGACACATGCGTGGCAATAAAAGCCTTTTCCTACACGAATGAGACCTTGAAACCGTAGCGTCGTCTTATCGATGTCAAAGGGGCAAATGAAGAGTTTTTTTTTTGTTTGTTTTTTCAGATGCGCTTTTCCTCAATTAAAACATTGAGAGCGGCTGCATATTCCGACTGGGGGGGGGGGCTAATCCGCGTGTATTAATGTCGACTGGCCGGGCTTAAGTCAGCAGCTGCATGATTGTGTGTGCGTGCGGGTGCGTGGAACAAAAAGGGGGCCGGCGTCCATTGTTGACGAGCAACTCCTGGCTCATGACTGGACGCATTTCGTAACACCGCAGTTGTCACCGGCACACCGATTGTCTTCGGATTTCTAGAAACGGACGCGTGCGCAATATGATTTCAACGGTGCATTCCGTGTGCATCAAACATTGATTCAAGACATATTTTCAGTGTCTCTCCCTCACAGGCGCAAGCAAGCACCGAGCCAATGCTGGGAGGAGGAGGAAGAAGGAGAAGGGGGGGTGGGGGGGGAACAACCAAAACAAAAAAAAAAACAATTATAGTTTGTCATTAAGGCTCCCCTAATCCCTTTATGCAAAAGCCAGTCGCACAAGTGCACACAATGAGCAGAAAGCGGGGCGGGCAAAGAGGAAATTGGCGCGAGCGGGAATAAATGACAACTATCATGAAGCCGCGCCTTTTATTGGGATGTCAACTTGTGATGTCAGCGGCCGGCTCGGGCGCTAATTTGAATTCAGACCTTTATCGGGCGCCGGCAGCACAATTTGAGTGACGGCGCCACCAAACGCCGCTCGCCAGCCATCCTATTGATTTCTCTAAATCCCCGACAATAGCATTTGCATGCTTGTTTCTGTATAATACAGATATGCCGGCGGCGGAAATTAAAGCGCGGCGGGCGGACCAGAGGTAACTAATTGTGTGCCTGTGTAATGAGTGCAGTTTCAATTTGATATAACCCACAGCTTTTCCCCCTCGCAGGCCCGAGCTAAGTACTTTCAAGTCTTTGTGGGGAAATAATTGATTTTTTGTGCTTTGGGCACGGGGAAAACTATTATGATCTTTTTGAATAATGGCAGCGGGAGGAAAAGGCACGTCGCGAGCGATTTAAATTGGTATTAGAGGCGAGGAGAGAGGGGAACCAGGGGCTCGGTGGCGGGCGGGCGGAGGGCTGATAGTCGAGGCGGCCGGCTCGCGGGGGACTTTGACTGACAGCCGGCAAATGGCTGCCCGCGTGCAGATTACTCATTCTCTTAAGGAGGAAGCCGGCGCGGCGGATGCTCTGTTGGCTCTCGGCCGCCGCCGCGTCTTCAAGTCTTCTTCGGTATTGAGGAGCGAGTAGTTCTAGCAGATACTTGACAAGCTGACAATCTCCATTTTTTGTGTGTGGTAAAGGACGTTTTTTTCCCCCACTTACAAAGAAATAAGCACAGTAAAAATTAGCCATTAGCCAAGCATAAACACACAAGTGTCATTGAACACAGCGCACGCAGGAGACACTGGACCGCGTCATACGAACGACTGCGGGTCCGTGTGTGACTAATTCAGTCAAATAAATGTCAAAATAACGACATGAACAACGAGCTGCGGCAAAATGGAATCGAAAGCAACATTATTTGGCGGGGACAATTATCTGCGCAACCAACGAGCATTTGCGAATCAACGGAAAAAGTTTCGGTCGACAAAAACGTCACTTTCATAGCCACGCAGACAGCAATTGCGGGCTGGGAACAATTCCTGGAACTACTCGAGCACACCACACGGGAGTGTAAGGAAAAATAAATTGGAAATATCAATGTTGAATCGTTCATGAATGCGGACGATCAACGAGAGAAGACTCGTTTCATTCCCCGGAAGCAGGGCAACACCGTGCCTTGCGTCACTTCCGCCATCATTTAAAAAAATGGTTTCATACGCGCGCACACGTACACTCTACGTGTTAATATTTATTAGTGTACCGGCGTGATGCATAAAGTTTTTCCTTCCACCTGTACTGCGGTGTGGTGTGCTCCAAGTAGTTCCCCTTAATTTTTCTGAGCCCACATTGCTTCTGTGTCGCTATTAAAGTGACGTTTTGTCGACCGAAACTTTTTTACATGTTGAGTTAATAAGCAAATTCTCGTTCGCGGGGCGCAGATAATTGTCCGAGACCGAATCCGGCTTCACCGTCGCTCCTGCCATACTGTGTCGCAGGTAATGGTTATTACTTGTCAATTTGCCGTATCTTGTCGTTCGATTAATTCTTTTTCATTTATTTATTCGACTGGATGAGTCGCCGGAGCCGCCGTTTCATTTGTATGACGCGGTCAAGTTTGTGTGGCGCGCGATGTGTTCAATGACACTTCGTAAATGAGAGCGAAGGTGTTCTTTTTCTCTTTTACGGTGTATACTTGCCAAAATGGATGACTGGCATTCGTCACGATTGTACGCTTTTGGTTACTCTACTCGGT